>NC_053167.1:135752024-136019524 GCF_016835505.1 Polypterus senegalus | reverse complement strand
GCCTTTGTCCATTTTCGTAAAGCGTTTGACTCAGTTTATGGAGCTGCTCCGTGGGACGTCCTGAGGGTTTGCGGGATCCCCTGAAGGTTTGCTGGATGTCATGGCCGGCCTGTACACTGGTACTGTTAGTGCTATGCAGAGTGGAGACAGAACCTCTGTGTTTATCCCAGTTGATTTTGGTGTCCGTCAGGGGTGTGTTCTGCTCCTACTCTGTTCAATGCTTGTATGGACTGGATTTTATTTTTTCTCCAGCCGTCTGGAGTTTTTTTGTTTTTTCTGTCCCCCCCTGGCCATTGAACCTTACTCTTATTCGATGTTAATTAATGTTGATTTATTTTGTTTTCTTATTGTGTCTTTTATCTTTCTATTCTTTATTATGTAAAGCACTTTGAGCTACTGTTTGTATGAAAATGTGCTATATAAATAAATGTTGTTGTTGTTGGACTGGGTGTTGGGCAAGGTCGTGGGGTTCAGCGGCTGTGGGGCATCTGTTGGTGAATAAAGATTCACAGATCTTGACTTTGCTGACGATGCTGTGATCTTCGTGGAGTCAATGGAGGCTCTGATCAGGGTGCTCGAAAGACCGAGTGAGGAGCTGGGCTTGCGAGTTTCCTGATAAACAACATCCAGGCCTTTAATGACCTCGGGCACAGCTATTAGCAGTGTGTCTGTCTGCGGAGAGAGTGTCGACCTTGTTGAGAAGGTTTACTTACCTTGGCAGTGACATTCATGTCTCTGGTGACTCTTCCTATGAAGTCATTAGACGGATTGAAAGAGCATGGGGGGTGATGAGGTTGCTGGAAAGGGGTATGTGGCACTCCCAATATCTATGCAAAAGGACGAAGGTCCAAGCCTTTAGAGTCCTGGTGCTTCCTGTCTTGCTACATGGTTGTGAGACATGGACGCTGTCCAGTGACTTGAGATGAAGACTGGACTCCTTCATTATTGTGTCTCTCTAAAAAATCTTTGGTTATCGTTGGTTTGACTTTGTGTCAAATGAGCAGTTGGACTCCCGAATGAGGCACATTACCTGCATTGTGAGGGAGAGTCAGTTATGGCACTACAGCCATGTGGCGCATTACTCCGAGGGTGATCCAGCTCGTAAGATCCTCATTGCTGGGGACCAGAGTGGCTGGACCAGACAAAGGGCTGCCCACGTAACACCTGGCTGCAGCAGATATATGGTGGGACTGGACTGCATGTGTTCCTGGGGGGTTGCCAACCGGGATCCCGAGTTGTTTTGTTGTGTAGTGGGTGTAGCAACGCACTGTACCATTGCATGCTCCCCAACTTGACTTGACTTGGTCTGCAGAAAAGTGAGAAAAAGATTCAGTGTTCTCTGCCCTATCCTGGTCTGGCTCGGAATTACCCTCATTCAAGCCCTTTAGCTGCTTCCCATGTGCATATGTGTGACAATATTGTGTGTGTATGCATGTATATGTGTGTGTATGTATGTATGTATATATGTGTGTATATATATGTGTGTGTGTGTTTATGTTATATATATATATATATATATATACACAATAATATATATTATCACACACGTTTGGCTAAAGGGCCTAAATAATAGTAATTCTATGCCAGACCAGGGGACGGCGGACTGTGCTGCCTGTCTCTCTCAGTCTCTTGCAGACAATTCTCGGAAAATCCTGCTTGGTTCTGGCACCACTAATGACGTCACTTCTGGTTCCCAGGGCCAACGACGGCGTCACTTCCAGTTGCGGCGTCAATGATGTAATTTCCCTTGCTCTATGTTAAAACGCCATTTTGTCTCCATGCCAGTTAGTTCTGTTTTGGACTCTGTTCTATGAACAACTCTCACTATTCAATCAACTTTTGCAGCCAGGAAAATAATACATGACATGGGTGGCTGCCCCAAACCTTTATGATGTCTGTGACTTGTTTATGTGACAATATATATACACACTACAAGGTATTTTTATTTTCATTCCACTTTAACGATTTCGAGTATATTGTTAAGGCCATTATATAAAATACAATTGATAATCAATTTTCAATACAAACTGATAATGCGACTACAGGACAAACCCTAAAGGGGAGGAATGCTGTTTAAAGGCACTTGTAGATGTGTTAGTCAGTGAGTGTGTCTATTATTCTTAAGGTGTCTGTTTTTCTGATTGCCAGGTAAAGCTGGAGAGCTGATTGACAGGGGTGATAACACCTATGGTGGAAAATGGGTGATAAACCCAAGTGGAGGTCTCATCTCTAAAGGCCACCCTTTAGGGGCCACAGGTAAGCATAGCAATATGTCTGTTTCATTAATGTTAGGACTTATTATACTGCATATAATGGTGAATTGCTGTTTTAAAAGCCATGTCTTTTTTTTTTTTAACTTCTTTAATGTATTAGGTATGTGATATGTATATGCAAGTGGCTAGTTGTGTATGCGCTATAACCACCTTTTCAGGTGTCTGACTGGCACACCATGACTGATGAAACTGACTTTAGCGGACAGCTTCTTATACATTTGCTGTATTAAATTGGTTGGGCATCACTGATTGGCAGTGAGTTTTATATTCTTTCAAGGTGATACATTCTTTCCTTATAGTAAAATAAGAAAACTTCTCCAAAGTAGTACCAGACACTGCAGTGTCTTCCAGATGTTTGAGTCAAATGACATGAACGACAGTTTCAAAATTACTTGTCCATTGAGAAATTGAGGAGGAACAGAGCTGGGCTGAGTAGTAGCTTAAGGCTTTACTTGCTCTCTGATCTTTGGCAGAAAAAAAAATTTATATATCTCAAATGTCATCAGAACAAACTAGATTTGTTTGTCTGTGCTTGATAATTTAACTAATTATGGCAAGTTAATGCTTAGGATTTTTATGATCTTTATTTATAAGCATAGAATCATAACAAGACCTGGCCTGCCTGTCTTCATTTCAAGTTCAATGAAAAATTGGTTACAGAAAATCTAGACCTCCGTAAATTCCTGCTAATGACCAGTTGGCCCTGTTTATTTTCACCTGCAGTTTAATCTGCTGCCCACTCTTTGTATTGTTTTAAATTGTTCCTTGAACGTTGGAAAAGAATGAAAGACAGATGTGTCTGCTCTGGAGTATACCTATCAAAATTGTTCAGTTAAATATGCTAATAAAACTCCACTTTGGTGGTATTTCTGCATTAAAGGAATGGTCTTTCCAAAAAAATGTGACTGGTAGTGATGGCCAAGGAAAAATTTTAATCTCATTGTTCATAACAACTTTTTTGTTAAATGGGTGCCTGAGGTGACTCACTCTGGACAACAGCAAAATAGTATCAAAAACATGAAAAAAAAATCTCATATAACTCGCTTGCATAATCCATATCTCATGTCATCCAGGTGTTTGCTCACAACCTGCAAAACGCACAAATTGTTGCTAAAATATTGCAAAATAAATAACGCCAAAAGTGAAAGTTGTTGTCAAACAGGAAGCCCTTTCTCATGGGATCGTGCTTTTCAATTGAATATGAATTTGAATTCACCTTTTTCCTTTGTCAAGAGTCCTGTCTTTCTGTTTATGCTATCAGAAATATTGCTATCAGGCAAACCTATTAAATCTTATCAAACCACATGGGGAAGAGTAACATATAAAAATATGTATATTTTGGAGTATTCTTTTAAGGGAAGTGTTATGGTTGAGAAGCACATAAAGCCCCAAAATATCTTCAGAAACGGCCCCTAGAATGGGAAATCTTCAAATACGGTTATTAATGAGGGATAACACAGTCTTTATTAAATAAAAAGATTCATTCACTGATAGCTGGTATGACAAACACAAACATTCAGCCAGCACTGCTGTGCCACCAGGAGCATTTGTGATTTATTGAGTTTAAATACTTGGGATCAGCAGTTCAGAGTAATGGGGATTGTGGAAGAGAAGTGAAAAAGAAGCAGGGTGGAATGGATGGAGAAGAGTGTCAGGAGTGATTTGTGACAGATGGGTATCAGCAACAGTGAAAGGGAAGGTCTACAGGACGGTAGTGAGACCAGCTGTGTTATATGGGCTGGAGATGGTGGCACAGGAGACAGAGCTGGAGGTGGCAGAGTTAAAGGTGCTGAGATTTGAATTGGGTGTGACAAGGATGGACAGGATTAGAAATGAGGACATTAGAGGGCCAGCTCAGGTTGGACGGTTGGGAAACAAAGTCAGAGAGACGAGATTGTGTTGGCTTGGACATGTGCAGAGGAGAGATGAGGGGTATAATGAGAGAAGAGTGCTAAGAATAGAGCTGCCAGGCAAGAGGAAAAGATGAAGGCCTAAGAGAAGGTTTATGGATGTGCTGAGAGAGGACATGCAGGTGATGGGTTTAACGGAGCAAGATGGAGAGGACAGGAAGATATGGAAGAAGATGATCCACTGTGGCGAGCCCTAATGGGAGCAGCCGAATGAAGAAGAAGGTGCTCTTTGACTACTGCTCTCATTTGAATCCAGGGGTCTAGTTCTGCTCTTTTCTTTCCTCCTCCCAACATGAGCTCTGACACTTCTAACTTGGTTTACAACTTATATTTTTTGCGTAGCTCTCCTCAGTAAAGTTATGCCACCCTCTTCTAGAAGACCAAATTCTCTGAAACCAGTTTTCTAATTGCTGACATTTGCCTCCATATGGAATTGTAATGCCACAGGTAAGCCATGAACTGCAAAAATATTATTCTGCAACCAAAGAAGCAATCCAGCTCTTCACAAGGACACAGCAGGTGGGATATTCTGTTACCTACAGTTGCAAGTGATGCTGTTTAAGGCAGTAAGAACGTATTTACACTTAACATCCACAATTAACAAGCCACAGCTAGCATGCAACACTGAATAAGTCGAATTAAATGAAAGCATCTGTTCTTTGATGGCTGAGAGAATCCCAGAGAACTGCTAGTGGTAGGATGAGAGGATCAAAATTAAAAGAATATAATCATAAAACACGTCTTTAAGCCTACCTTCTTCACCTGTGCAGATAATGAGCACTCAAGTTCTGAGGATACCCTGCCGTGAATTACAAGCAGAAGTGCAGTTCCGCTGAGGACCAGCAGGTGGCAGGCTTTGGCTATCGGAGTCATTAAGGCTTCAAATAGGAAGGCCCTTTGTCTGTGCTGTGGAATGGAGGGCTATCCCTTCTTCAGCTTGCACCTCTAGGTCTGTTATCAAAGGTGGGTTGTGGTGACATCTCTCTGGAGCTTAAAGAAACCATCAGCAGTTTAGACATCTCATGACCTGCGTAATCCAGCAACTGGCAAGTGCAGCAGCGGCAGTCCATCCCCTGTCCATATTGGCATCCTCCAGGTCAACACATTGGAGAAGTTTAGGACAAAGCAGGCAAAAATGGTGAATTATATGTATAATATTGATTATATAGCACTTTTTGCTAATAGTACTAGAAGCAGTATTTACAGCTGCTACTGTGGAAATTCTTACTTAGATATCCAACTAAAATGCAACCTGTTTGATCTATTGATCTGTGTATCAATCTGGCGACTGATATGTTTCTCTATCATATACATGTATTGCCTTTCATATTTATCCATCTGTCATACCGTGCCTTTCATATCTATCTTGTTGTTGCTTATCATGTTTTGTATCATCAAATAGCAGAATGTTCTCAAAGGTTTGTGCTCTTTGTGCATTAGAGGGAGCCAAAGGATCTCGGTTTCTGATGTGTTTTCCTTGCCTGCAATGACGTGCACCTTCATTTCTCGGAGTTTAACTAGGTACTGAGCTATCAATCATGCGAGCACCTTACATATTTATATATCTATTGTCTGCCTTTATGTTCATCGACCTTCATTAAATAGCACATGTAGGTGCAGAAAACACCGCCACAGCAGTAGAAAATAAAGAGGAAAGGTGCTAGTGCACAGGACAGTCTCTAGGTCCAACCTAAACAGGGACGGCTGGTGGCTTCGCTCCTTTTAGAGTGGCAGACAGTAAGAGGCGGGGTTTGGATGAGATGGAAGCAGAAGTGACATCACTGCTCCTCCGGTCTAGAAGCCCCTGGGCTGTGGATGAAGAAGCAGAAAGAATTAAGCCTGGGGTGATATGGCTTTTCTTTTTAGGGCCCTTAAGTGTCTGTCTATCATATAGTGCCTTTCATATCTATCTATCTACAGTTGTGCTTGAAAGTTTGTGAACCCTTTAGCATTTTCTATATTTCTACATAAATATGACTTAAAACATCATCAGATTTTCACTCAAGTCCTAAAAGTAGATAAAGAGAAACCAGTTAAACAAATGAGACACAAATATTATACTTGGTCATTTATTTATTAAGGAAAACGATCGAATATTACATATTCTGGCAAAAGTATGTGAACCTTTGCTTTCAGTATCTGGTTTGACGCCCTTTGCAGCAATAACTGTAACTAAACGTTTCCGGTAACTTTTGATCATTCCTGCACACTGGCTTGGAGGAATTTTATCCCATTCCTCCACACAGAACAGCTTCAACTCTGGGATGTTGGTGGGTTTTCTCACATTAACTGCTCCTTCAGGTCCTTCCACAACATTTTGATTGGATTAAGGTCAGGACTTTGACTTGGCCATTCCAAAACATTCACTTTATTCTTTTTTAACCATTCTTTGGTAGAACGACTTGTGTGCTTAGGGTCGTTGTCTTGCTGCATGACCCACCTTCTCTTGAGATTCAGTTCATGGACAGATGTCCTGACATTTTCCTTTAGAATTCTCTATCATTCAGAATTCATTGTTCCATCAATGAAGACAAGCCGTCCTGGCCCAGAGGCAGCAAAACAGGCCCAAACCATGATACTACCACCACCATGTTTCACAGATGGGATAAGGTTCTTATGCTGGAATGCAGTGTTTTCCTTTCTCCAAACATAACGCTTTTCATTTAAACCAAAAAGTTCTATTTTGGTCTCATTCGTCCACAAAACATTGTTTCAATAGCCTTCTGGTTTGTCCACGTGATCTTTAGCAAACTGCAGACGAGCAGCAATGTTTTTTTTTGGAGAGCAGTGGCTTTCTCCTTGCAACCCTGCCATGCACACCATTGTTGTTCAGTGTTCTCCTGATGGTGGACTCATGAACATGAACATTAGCCAATGTGAGAGAGGCCTTCAGTTGGGGTCCTTTGTGACCTCGCCGACTATTACACGCCTTGCTCTTGGAGTGATCTTTGTTGGTCGACCACTCCTGGGGAGGGTAACAATGGTCTTGAATTTCCTCCATTTGTACACAATCTGTCTGACTGTGGATTGGTGGAGTCCAAACTCTTTAGAGATGGTTTGGTAACCTTTTCCAGCCTGATGAGCATCAACAACTCTTTTTGTGAGGTCCTCAGAAATCTCCTTTGTTCGTGCCATGATACACTTCCACAAACGTGTTGTGAAGAGCAGACTTTGATAGATCCTGTTCTTTAAATAACACAGGGTGCCCACTCACACCTGATTGGCATCCCACTGATTGAAAACACCAGACTCGAATTTCACCTTCAAACTAACTGATCATCCTAGAGGTTCAGATACTTTTGCCACTCACAAATATGGAATATGCGATCATTTTCCTCAATAAATCAATGACCAAGTATAATATTTTTGTCTCATTTGTTTAACTGGTTTCTCTTTATCTAGTTTTAGGACTTGAGTGAAAATCTGATGATGTTTTAAGTCATATTTATGCAGAAATATACAAAATTCTAAAGGGTTCACAAACATTCAAGCACAACTGTATCTATCTATCGATCTATCTATCATATAGTGCCTTTCATATCTATCTGTCTATCGTACAGTGCCTTTCTCTCTGTTGCAGTGCGTTTTATATCTGTCTCTCTCGTGTAGGTCCTTTCATATTGATTGATCAATTGATCTATTTTGTTGTTTATCAAGTTTTCAAGATAACTGAATGTTTTTAAAGGTTTGTTCATTGTGCACTAGAGGGCACCAAAGGATGCCCGTCTGTGATCTCTCTCTCTCTCTCTTTCTTTGCCTGTAATGGTGTGTACGTTCATCTTTGTAAGTTTAATTGGGTACGCAGCGCTCTTGAAGGGAATGGTTTATGCTGCCTCGTGGACAGGATGGCTCAGTGTAATTAAATTTTACTATTAAAAGGTGAAGCTAGTGTTCCCATTTTTATTACTCTGTAGTAAACCTAGGGACCGGTGAACACAACAGATGCAGGTTAAAGGATCTGAGCTGCTTATTCCTAGTGACCTGATTTCAGAAAATGTACTGACATCAGAATGTTGCGTGAGCAGCGTGATGATCTCTTTCAAATGCAGATATGCAGGAAAATTGTAGTCAACAGAAGAAGAATGTTTCCCTCTGAAGGGGATGAAAAGGCTAAAGCTTTGCAAGTCTCTTAGCTGGAGTGGTGTTGAGGCTGAATGATTTGATATTAGGCATATTTTCAAATTATTTGTTACTTTATAGGGGGGGAAACTGTGCTTTTTAAAAAAAACCTGTAATCTCCTACTCTCAGCATTTAACCACACATCATGGAACATTATGCAAACATTTTGTTTTATAAATTTGAAATTTTCTTATGTTACCCATGCATGCCATGTTTCAGTTTATATCACAAGACAGATAGAATAAAATATAATTAAGGACTATAATGTCAAGGTAATTCTTCAAATGTGTCATGACCAACAAACACATGTATTCACATAAAATACCCCCTAATGCTTAAAATATTCAAGTAACAGAGGCTGAAAATGGCAGTCATAAAGAGAGTGCAGGGAAATACCAGCCAATGAAGGTCTGTAGCATTATTATTACATATTTATGACGTTGATTACCGTAGTCCATATATAGTTATTTCAGCATGGCAATTGAGGAGGTTCGAGAAGTGTTCACACAGCCACATTTACAACATGAATTGTGATTGTTTAAGAGTAAATTACATACAAATGTGCTTATGTCAGGTTTTTTTTAAAATGCTCAAATCCATGCAGTTTTTTTTTTTTTTAAATGATACCCCGAATCTGGAAAGCCACAGCAAACCTCACCCCAGGCAGCTCGACTATAAACTCCTTGGCGAGCCTTGTGCCTGCTCAAAAAGGGGGCTTCCAATTTTAAAGTTCTCAAAATTCCTTAAATGACCAAAATACACAAAAATGCTCTTAAAGGGAGAGAAAACTGTATAAACCTCTGGCTTAAAGGACACATATGACATTTATATATATATTGTGCATATTTGGTAAGTGTTAAGGCTTTGTCATTCACCTATTGACTTGTGTTTCCTTAAGCTTTAATGTAAGCTGCAAGAACAAAGAAAGTACTCTGTTAAATTTAGATTAAAAAAAAAACTTTAAAACACAATTTATGAGGCAAATTAATATTTATCATGATTGTGAAGAAACAATTTTGACTTGAACAATACTGAACTTACCCTTTAAGGGAAAACAAGTCCATTAAATTAACAGCAGTAACTGGTTACTAATTTAGGAATTGGCTAGAACAAACACCTGCAGCCCACCAGGCACAGAGTTGGACACCCCTACTTTACAGCCTCTTCGTTCTGCCACCTGACTCTAATTGATTTTTTTTTTTTTTATATACCCTATTCATCACCACTCATTGGATAATATCAATTAACTTTCATACCATATGCACTTCAGAAGAGGTCATCTACCTGAAGTTAAGTGTGTTCAGGCCCGGCCAGTACTTGGATTGGGAGACCATTTAGGAAAAGCTTGGGTTGCTGCTGGAAGAGATGTTGGTGAGGCCAGCAAAAGGTGCTTACCCCGTGGTTTGATTGTGGATCCCAATGTCCCCCAGTGCAGTGACGGGAACACTGTGCTGTAAAAATGTTGCCATCCTTTGGATAACTACAAGTGGGCTTTTCATATGTCTTACTGTAGCGGTCATAGAGACGCCAAGATTCACACTGTCTGAAGATGGTTATTTTATTTTGGCGACTCCAGGAACACATCCAGCCGTGACCTGGCATGCACAAACTCCTAATCAGAGACACTGATAAATAATACTAAATACAGTATATCTCTCTATTATAAAAGGAAATCTTAGGGTGAGACTTTCTCTGAGAATTACAGCTCCCACGAGATGAGACGTTTTGCCAAGTCCCGCCCTTCTCTCAAACATTTACAACCACGCCCACCGTCCACTCCTCATTCGTGTGAATGCTATTGTCAGACACAGTTCCTGCGCTCTCGGCTCCAAGCGGGGTCAGAAATAAAAGGCAGAGTTGAAGACCAAGTAGAACGTTGTAATGAGGTTCAAAAACATTGGCACGATACACACACAGAGCTGGTTAGAAATTATGAAGGAACTAAAATTCGAAAGTGTCTAAAAACAGATAGTAAAGATTGCATTAACGCTAACAAATGGAAATAGTTACTCGGTGAAATAACAACAGCGAAAAGCGATCGAATATATAGATAAAGGTTATATGACAGAAGTATGTAGATATTGTCTAATTCGTGTTGCCATCAGGGAAAAGTAGTGTGTCTTCCCAATGAAGAGGCGTATCCTCAAGAATTAAGATTTGTTGTTTGGTGAAAGTGAAATCCACATACACGAGTGGCAGAGACGCAAAGTGTCTGGCGTGTAGCGCAGGCCAGGGTGGTTAATGAGCGAAGCTAGCAGGGGACAAAGCCCCCTAGTTTATCAAATAATGAATAAAGAACACACAATATAAACAAAAACCGCGTACGCAAAGGCCCTCCTTAGCTCTGACGGCAAAAGTAAATTACAGCACAAACAAAAAACACTAACAACAAGGTCCAGAACAGTCCAGTACAGCAGATAGAGAAGATGATGAATGTGTGAATATAAACCCTGTAAACAGGTTTTTGAAAGCAATATAAAGTTTTGTCCAACAGGTTACTTATGAAGCATGAGGATTTGAGGTGATGGGGAGTGCTTCCCAAATAAAGATGTATCCAACCAGTATAAACTCATATGGTCAACCAGGGACAGGACAGCACACTGATCCAGCCAGAAACTGTAATCCAAGGTGGTCAAGTCATAATCCAGTTGTGTGATGAGATGCATTAACAAATAGACAAACGATCGTGATCCCCTTCAGCATCTTTTAGGTTCCTTTTAAAGGGCCTGCTTTTTTCATTCTTCTTCCTAGTAGCCCCTGTGCACTCAAAAGCTGTTCAATAGTGTTATACTGTCATACCGCTGGGAGATGTAGGACATTTTAAGTAGCAGTGCTACATCACTGACAAGAGGCTTTTGTGTAACCACTCTGTCATAAAGTGATGGTTGTCTTTTTGGACGTTTCTCCCATCTCCACACAGGTTATTTGGAGCTCTGCATGACTTACAGTCAGGTTCTTGGTCACCTCTCTTACCACAAATTTGTCAGTTTGGTCAGGCATCCTAAGAAGAGCTGTGCTTGTTCCAGACTTGTTCTATTTAAGAATTATGGAGGCCAATGTGCTTTACAGAACCTTTAATGCTGCAAAAATGTTTTGTGGCCTTTTCCAGATCTGTGCCTTCACACAATCCCCTTTCTAAGGTCTGCAGGCAGTTCCTCTGACCACATGGCTTGTTTATTGCTCAGACACACCTGTTTGACTATAGGGCCTCCTATAGACAACTGTGTGCCTTTCCTAATCATGTCCAGTCAGTTGAATTTACCACTGTGGTTTCTGTAGCAATTGAGGATGATGGGACGCAGCAGAAGAAATGTAATTTGAACAGAGGATTAAACTGTAGCAGTGAACCAAAGATCAGGTACAAAAGTGTTTATAATATACTCTTCTACATACCCTGGATCTTTGTAGTTAATTTAAATTCTGACTACACAATTTATTGGTCCTATCAGAATTTTCATTTCTGATGTTTTTAATTATCTTGGTAGATGTTTTTAATTTCAGTCGTATTCACTTTCTCCAACCACACTTAGAGTTTCCTGCTTAAAATCAGCCCAGTCCCATTTCTACTCCATGCTCATGTGCTTCTTGTTAAGTTGAGAAAGTATCAGATTCATAAGAATAGTGCCCAGCATCCAGCTGGAAGTCAGGATGTGTACAGTGTACTGGCAATACCACGCAATACATTTAATTTATAATTATGTGCAGTTCTGTCACTCTTATAATCATTTGTGCATTTTAAAAATGATTGCCATCGTGGTCCTAAAGTAGAAAACTCTAGGATAGTATATGCTAGCTGTTAATAAATTCTCCTCAGTGAATCTTGTTTATCCATGAAAGAAAGAAGCACCATGTTCCTAAGGAGTGCACATCACGGATGATGTGACATGGCCTACAAACACCACCAGCGGCTTCACTTTCTGCAATAGATGAGGAGAGTAAACCTACCCGCCTCCTGTCCTCACCACATTCTACAGAGGCGCTATAGAGAGCATCTTGACCAGCGGCCTCATAATCTGGTATGGCCTCTGCACTGTTTTGGATCAGAAGATCCTCCAGAGAGTGATGAGGGCGGCAGATGAAATCATTGGAACCACCCTCCCATCTATACAAGATCAGTACTTGTCATGCTCCCTTAGGAGAGTCACCAAGATAGTCCGAGACCCCACCCCACCCAGCTAGCCAGCCAGCCAGCCCATGGACTGTTCAAATTTTAGCTCCTCTGGGAAATGCTACCACAGCATGCTTTGCAAGGCTGCCAGACTCCATAGGAGTTTCTTCCCACAGGCCATCAGACTACTCAACTCCCCCTAACAACAAACAGCATGCTGACCTATTGGGACTGTTAAATTCCTAAACACACACACACACACAGATTGTTTGAACGCATATATTCAGAATGTCATGTCTCCTAAAAAGCTGTTATGTCTGTGCATTATGTTGATGTTTTTCGTCACTTGAACACTTTACAACTATTCACCCATGTTATACATATATTCTGTCTGTTATGTATGCCTGTTTTTGTATTACATGAACTTGTCTTTATGTTTGTGTTCATACATTGAGCTTGGAGAAATGCATTTCATTCAGCTGCACACTCCTTGCATGGTATGAATAACAATAAAGTGAATCCATCCCTTCAAAATTACAGTGCCCTCCATAGTATTTAGGACAAAGACCCATTTTTCCTTATTTTCCCCTTCAACTCAACTGTTTAAAATTACAAATCAAGCAATTCAGATCTGTTTAAAGGGTACATTTCAGACTTTCATTTAAGTGGATTTAAATACATTTCAGTCACACGTCACTTTTTCTACACATTTTCCCCATTTCAGGGAACCATAATCATCTTCTTCCTCTTTTGGCCACTCCCATTAGGGGTTGCCACAGTGGATCATCTTGTTCCATATCTTTCTGTCCTCTACATCTTGCTCTGTTACACCCATCACCTGCATGTCCTCTCTTACCACATCCATAAACCTTCCTCTTTTCTTCTTACCTGACAGCTCTATCCTTCGCACCCTTCTCCCAGTATACCCAGCATCTCTCCTCTGCACATGTCCAAACCAACACAATCTCACCTCTCTGACTTTGTCTCCCACCCGTCCAACCTGAGCTGATCCTCAAATGTACTCGTTCCTAATCCTGTCCAACCTTGTCACACCCAAAGCAAATCTTAGCATCTTTAACTCTGCCACCTCCAGCTGTGTCTCCTGCTTTCTGGTCAGTGCCACCGTCTCTAACCCATATTCAAGATTCAAGAGTATTTATTGTCATTTCATCCATATACAGTTGTACAGCATACAGTGAAATGAAACAACGTTCCTCCAGGACCGTGGTGCTACATAGAACACCGGACAATGAAGAATCCACGACACATAACATAAAGACACATAATATATAACAAAGTGCATGTGAGTCAGATGTGTAATCATGTGCAACATTGCAGAGCAAAACATATATCAGATATCAGACCGGTCCACGAGTGTTCAGGAATCTGACTGCTTGGGGGGAAAAAACCGTTACACACTCTGGAGGTAAGGGCCCAAATGCTTCGGTACCTTTTTCCCAATGGCAGGAGTGTAAACAGTTAGTGTGACGGATGTGTTGGGTCATTCACAATGCTGGTGGCTTTACGGGTGCAGCATATGGTGTAAATGTCCATGGCACTCTGATGGTGCGGGATAGTTTGACCCTTGCTGTCCTCAGGGCGATTACGTCACCTTCCTTGAGCAACCGCTCATTCGACACAAAGTCAAATCAACGGTACCCAAGGATTTTCTTGAGAGACACAGTACCAAAGGAGTCCAGTCTTCGTCTCAGGTCACTGGATAGCATCCATGTCTCACAAACAGGAAGCACCAGGACTCTAAAGACTTGGAAAGAAGTGTTTATTAAAAAATAATACAAAATGGAATGTTGTGAACATGCGACATGAGATATTGGAGACCTTTGTTAATCTCTTCAGTGGGGCTGTTAGTTTGAGGTTCAGGATTGGAGTTAAAGTGCAGAATGAGCAGATCTTTGTGTAATTTCTCAAGAATTTTGTTGTTTTTTTTTTTTTGGCCATAACTACAGACGCATGGTAAATAAAAGATTAAAGAAATTACCAATTTTTGGAAGGAAGAGAGACACAGATGATCTGTGCTGTCTTCACTATCCGTTGTAGGGATTTACGATCCCTGACCGTGAAATTTCTGAAACCAGACAGTGATGCAGTTGCTCAGGATGCTTTCTATGGTTTGTCTGTAGAAGGTTGTTAAAGTAGCTGATGGAAGATGGGCTTTTCTCAGCCTGCGCAGGAAGTAGAGCCGCAGCTGGGCTTTCTTGGCTAAAGAGCTGGTGGTGTAGGAGCAGGTGAGGTTCTCTGCCAGGTGGACACTCAGAAATTTGGTGCTATTGACGACCTTCACAGTTAAGCCTTTAATGTTTGGTCGCAAATGGACACTCTTAGTCTTCCTAAAGTCAACAATCATCTCCTTTGTTTTGTCTCCATTCAGAGACAGGTTATTGGCTTTACACCAGTCTGTTAACCACTGCAACTCCTCTCTGTATGCTGAATCATTGTTGTTGCTGATGAGACCCACAACAGTCGTGTCATCGGCGAATTTTAGAATGTGATTAGAGCTGTGCATTGCTGCACAGTAATCAGTCAGCAGTGTGAACAATAATGGACTGAGCACACAGCCTTGAGGGGCTCCAGTGCTCAGTGTGGTGGTTCTGGAGATGTTGTTTCCAATCCTGACTGACTGAGGTTTCTCAGTCAGGAAGTCCAGAATCCAGTTACAGAGGGAGGTGTTCAGCCCCAGTGGGCTCAGCTTTTCTATCAGCTGCTGAGGAATGATTGTGTGAATGCTAAGCTGAAGTCGATAAACAGCATTCGACCATATGTGTCCTTATTGTCCAGATGAGCAAGAGCCAGATGGAGAGTGGTGGCTATTGCATCATCTGTTGAACTGTTTGGGCGAGAAGCAAACTGTAGGGGGTCCAGTGAGGGGGGCAGCAGGGTTTTGATGTGCTTCATGACAAGCTTCTCAAAGCACTTCATGATAATGGGAGTGAGTGCAATGGGGCGGCAGTCATTGAGGTTAGACACTTGTGACTTTTTTGGCACGGGAACAATGGTGGTGGTTTTGAAACAGGTTGGGACAATGGAGTTCAGGGAGATGTTAAAGATGTCAGTAAAACGTCTGCCAGCTGGTCTGCACATTCCCTTAGTACTCTGCCAGGAATATTGTCTGGTCCTGCAGCCTTCTGTTGGTTGACTCTTCGTAGAGTATTTCTCACATCGGCCACAGTCCGATCTAATGCTTGGTCACTAGGAGGAGAGGTGGTCTTCCTCATCACCACGTTGTTCTGTGCTTCAAACCGTGCATAGAATTTATTCAGCACATCTGGAGGGGAAGTGTCACTGTTACAGGTGGGTGGTGGTGTCCTGTAATTAGTGATAGCCTGGATGCCTTTCCGTATGCTCCTTGCGTCTTTGTCATATAGAAAAAAATCCATGGATTCTCTGGGCATGTGCACGTTTTGGCGCTCTGATGGTGCGGGATAGTTTGGCCCTCGCTGTTACAGTTTACAATACAGTTTATTTTTGTATAGCCCAAAATCACACAGGAAGTGCCGCAATGGGCTTTAACAGGCCCTGCCTTTTGACAGCCCCCCAGCCTTGACTCTCTGAGAGGACAAGGAAAAACTCCCAATAAAAACCTTGTAGGGAAAAATGGAAGAAACCTCGGGAAAGGCAGGTCAAAGAGAGACCCCTTTCCAGGTAGGTTGGGCGTGCAGTGGGTGTCAAAAGTAGGGGGTAAATACAATACAATATACACAACAGAACAATTCCTTACAATTACATCACCTTCCTTGAGCAACCGCTCGTTCGACACAAAGTCAAATCAACGGTACCCAAGGATTTTCCGGAGAGACACAGTACCAAAGGAGTCCAGTCTTCGTCTCAGGTCACTAGATAGCGTCCATGTCTCACAAACGGGAAGCACCAGGACTCTAAAGGCTTGGAAAGAAGTGTTTATTAAAAAATAATACAAAATGGAATGTTGTGAACATGCGACATGAGATATTTGAGACCTTTGTTAATGTTTGTATTGACATTGTTTACTGTTGTTCATTGTTGACACCCATTAAAACTTTGTTACACTCTCCTCTTTTAAAAAAAAAAAAAGAGTTCATTACGAACACCACCCAATGTCATTACAGGAAAGCTTGAAGCAATGGTGCCGATGCTGTCAAGACAGGTCACTAGCAAGAGAGCCATCTCTTCAGTGGGGCTGTTAGTTTGAGGTTCAGGATTGGAGTTAAAGTGCAGAATGAGCAGATCTTTGTGTATTTTCTCAAGAATTTTGTTATCAATATTTCCCGTTAACAGTTTTTTTTTTTTTTACCATAACTAGAGACGCAAGGTAAATAAAAGATTTAAAAAATTACCAATTTAAAATGTAGTATTCCTTTAATGTGAAGTCATCTGCATATACAGTAATACTTTCGCTCCTCGTTTCATCTTGAACATTCTGTTGATGTCATCTATAGTAACGCTAAATAAGACCAGGCTCAGTGCAGACCCTTATTGTGAATCATCTTTCACTCTGAAAGCATCAGTTGTCCTAAAACCCCTTTTGTTTTTGGCTGTGTACAAAATGCCATTACCATTGGGATCCGTACCTCTGGTGCTTTGTACCATCTGAGCTTATAGGGGGAGACATCTGCTTTTTTTAATAAAGTAGCTGATTCATGTCATCTTTAGATAAGCAAAGAAATAAGATACACGTATTTGTTTAAAGAGACAAAATAAAGAGGCTGCCAGCTGTTACTGTGAAAGTTGCTCTTTAAAGAGTGGATTTGTACAGAGCTAGAAGCTGATTAAGACCACATTTTGCATAAATGCTGACTTTTTTTTTTCCTTTCTTAAACAGTTCCATGTTTTCCCGCTTTGTGTATCTGGATGTGTGCTGCAGATTCGTATGCCAGAGACCCTGAAGTTACTGCTCATTTATTTTGTTTTGTTTTCAGTGATTAGAGTTTGGCTAGTTGTGTGTTTATTACGTGTCAGACAAGACAACCTGTGCATTCAAAAGTGCAGCTGTCTTAAGACGCTCGTAACCCGTGGCTAAGACAGGAGAGAAGGAGATGTTAGCCCACACTGAGAGTTATAGGGGGAGATGGTGAGAAGAGGAGTGAGGCGAGTGTAGCAAATGACAGGATACACCTGGTCGACAGCAGGGGTATGTGGGGGGCTGGATACAAAAAAAATAAGAAATGTAACCATCTGTATATCAAATGTTGTAAGTCAGCTTGGATTAAGGCGTCAGCGAAATAATAATAATAATAATAATAATAATAATAATAATAATTTTTCTTCTCCTTCATTTTTTTCCCCACTTGTATGTGGAGTCGATGTGCTTGATCAACCTTCTCCATACAGCTCGGTCCTACACCTCCTCCTCAGTCAGACCCCCCTCCCTTAAGATCTTCTTTGACTTCATCCATCCACCTCCACTTGGGCCACCCTCACTCTCTCTTCCCCTGGACTTCCAATCCCATCACTCTTTGACCCACATACTCCTTGTCTCTCCTCATCACACGTCCATATCATTTCAACCTACTTTCCTGCCCTTTCTTAGATATCTGTGCTAATTTTGTTTTACCATTTTTTATTCTGTCCTTTTTGTATCTCCACATATCCATCTCAATGTTCTCATTTCTGCCCCATCTAACTTCTCCTGTACTCCTTTTACTGTCCATGCCTCAGCTCCATACATCGTGGCTGGTCTTAAAATCCTGACCTTTAACCTTCTTTGATCACACAATACTTCTGGAAGCTTCTTCCCAATTGTTCCGTTCACGCTGCACTCTATGGGTTCTCTTCATCTAATTTTCCGTCTTGGGCTTACCACTGATCGCAGATACTTAAACTTCTCTACTCTTTTCAGAGGCTCTCCCTGCAGGCTACTGTCTGAATCCTGGTCATCATTAAACCTCATATATGCTGTCTTCTTCTTTCTGCTTGTCTTCAATCCTCTATCTTCCAAAGCCCTTCTCCTTTCTTCCATAAACCTCTCCACTTCTTCTTTATTGGTGTCACACAACACAATGTCATCAACAAAAGGCCCACACCAGGGGGGGATTGATCTTTTATCTCATAACTCAACATATCCATAACCAAATCAAAGAGGTAAGGAGTACACTGTGTGCACAATTATTAGGCAAGTTGTATTTTTGAGGATTCATTTTAATATGGAACAAACACAGTGCTATCAGTCAATCCAAAATGTTGTTAAACCTGAAACCTGAATGTTTCACAACGGAAATGTGAGTGTGAACATCATCAGGGGAATACATATGTGCGCACAATTATTAGGCAACTATTAGTGTGCAGATTTATTATGCAACTAAAGGAAAAATGAAAATTTTTCCATCTCACTTGTTTATTTTCATCTGTTATAGTGAGAATAATAAACAAACACCTCAAAATTTACAAATAAACATCTCTGACATTTCAAAAAAAATCAATCAATGACCAATATAGCCACCCTTCTTTCCAATAACAGTCATAAGCCTTTCCATTCATGGAGTCTGTCAGTTTCTTGATCTGTTGACGATCAGCTTTTTGTGGAGCAGTGACTACAGCCTCCCAGACACTCTTCAGAGAGGTGTATTGTTTTTCTCCCCCGTAAATCTAGCGTTTAAGAAGTGCCCACAAGTTCTCGATAGGGTTTAGGTCAGATGAGGAAGGGGGGCCATGTCATTATTCCTTCATCTTTAAGGCCTTTACTGGCTGGCCACGCAGTGGAGAACTTCGATGCAAGTGATGGAGCATTGGCCTGCATAAAAATCATGGTCTTTTTCCTGTATCACTGTTTGAAGAAAGTGTCTTCGAAAAACTGGCAGTAGGTTTGGGAGTTGATTTTGAGTTCATCTTCAATGCAAAAGGTCCAACTAGCTCATCTTTAAAAATACCAGCTCATACCAGTACCCCACCTCCACGTTGGAGTGGAGCTCTGTGCCCATTACTGATCCACAGGTCCATCCATCTGGTCCATCAAGAGTCACTCTCATCTCATCGGTCCATAAAACCTTTGAAAAAATCTGTCTTCAGATATTTCTTGGCCCAGTTTTGACGTTTCAACTTATGTTTCTTGTTCAGTGGTGGTTGGGTTTCAGCCCTCCTTACCTTGGCCATGTCTTTGAGCACTGAACACCTTGTACTTCTGGGCACTCCAGGTAGGTTGCAGCTCTGGAATATGAAAGTACTGGAGGATAATGGGTTCCTGGTAGCTTCACGTTTGATTCTTCTCAAATCTTTGGCAGCTAATTTGCGTCTTTTGTTCTCAACACGTTTCTTGCAACCCTGTTGACTATTTGCAACAAAATGTTTGATGGTTCTGTGATCACACACCAATATCTTAGCAATTCCAAAAGTGCTGCATCCCTCTAAAAGACTTTTTACAATTTTTGACTTTTCAGAGTCAGTTAAATCTCTTTTTTGGCCCATTTTGCCCGAGGAAAACTAGCTGCCTAATAATTCTGCACACCTTGATATAGGGTGTTGATCTCCTTAGGCCACACCCTCCCTCATTACACAAATACACATCACCTGACGTGCTTAAATCCAATAAGCATTCAAGTTAATACAGCTTGGAGTTGGAATATACGCATTAAAAATGATGATATGGTCAAAATACTCACTTGCCTAATAATTGTGTACACAGTGTATTGGACCACCCCTGGTGCAGACCTACTCTAACTGGGATTTTGTCTGTTACCCCAGCACTGCTTTTAACCCGAGTCCCCACTCCCTCATACGTATCCTGGACAAACCTCACACACTTCTCTGTTCCTCCTTTCTGTCTCTTGGACCTCCAGACCTCTTGATGTAAGCCTTCTTCACATCAATACACACAAAATGTGCAAACCGTTCTGTTTTTCTCAATGCTGCTCTATCAGCTGTCTCAATGCAAATACTGCATTAGTTGTCCCTTCCCTGGCATAAAACCAAACAATGACATTGTTCTCCACTCCTCTGCTACTCTCTTCTGTTCACAGATAGTCTACATTTGATCGCAGAACACATTACTCTCTCTTTTCCCAAACTCTTCCACACTTCTGCTGGTGTTTCATCTGGTTATGTTGCCTTTCCATTTTTCCTTGTTTCATTCTTTTCAGTGCCCCCTTTACTTCCTCTCTCCTTATTTTTGATACTCGCCCTCCACACCCAAATAATACCCTTGGACTTTCTTCATTTGACAGCTTTTCAAAGTACCTCTTCCATCTTTTCTTGTTGCTCACTCAGGTCCATTCCTTGCTAATCTTTCCTCTGCTTTATCTGACTAAAATACTTCCCAGCCTTGTTCCTAGCCTTTGCTATTCTAAAAATCCTTCTCTCCTTTGGTTGTCTTATTTTTCATCCGCCTCCTCCAACGTTTGCGCCCTGGCTCTCGTCACTTCCACCTTTGCCTAATTGTCTGCCTATACATTTCTCTGTCTTCCTCCCTCCCTGATTTGTACCATTTCTTCTTTGCCTCGTTCTTGGCCTTTATCGCATTCTTGCACCACCATGTCTTTTGTCCCCAGGTGGATATCCTCATCCACATCATAATCCACAATGAAGACTGCTTGATGCTTTGTAGTTTTGAATTTATATCCACATCCTTTAAGGTATCCATTACAAGGCATTGATTTGGGTTTCTGTTTATTTTAAATATTTACTGTTTTTTTCCTTCTTGTTTTTATATTGAAATTCTGTGTACTGATGGTGGGCTTCTCAAAATTCGACGTGTATTTTACCCTCATGAAAGCACTTTTTTTTTTTTTAAATCGCTAATAATCTATCGATACTTTCTAGGTTCCGATAGCAGGACGTCTGATCTCCTGTCACTTCTCAGCACTCGTGTCTGTCCCTGTAACCTTTCATTTGCTCCTC
The DNA here is from genome assembly GCF_016835505.1 of Polypterus senegalus. Lineage (NCBI taxonomy): Eukaryota > Metazoa > Chordata > Cladistia > Polypteriformes > Polypteridae > Polypterus > Polypterus senegalus. The sequence goes on along the minus strand of NC_053167.1, from coordinate 135,998,290 downwards.
ACTGACTCGCGTGCTCTGTGCTTGACTCCTTAGGTCTGGCGCAATGCGCGGAACTCTGCTGGCAGCTGCGCGGAGAGGCGGGAAAGAGACAAGTTCCGGGGGCAAAGGTGGCCTTGCAGCACAACATCGGCCTCGGCGGAGCGGTGGTAGTCACTCTGTACAGGATGGGATTCCCTGATGTAGCCAGGTAAGCAGCAGCGCACCGCGTCGTTCAACGTCTGCCGGCTGTCACGTAACGACAGGTTGGACAAAGCTGTTGAATGAATGCTAGTTTAACAGCTGGCCTTGGTAGGATTCAGCACGCGACGCGTATGCGTGAAGTCGGTCCGTACGGAGCAATCAAACGATAACATTAAAAAGAAAAAGTAGAAGGCGGGGTACTGCTTACAGATGGATAACGAAATCCATGTACCTTGCAGCGGCTGCGCGTCCTGCTCAGTGAGATCCCACAATACTCCGAGACATGCAAAGCCGGCACTGGACATTTTCCGCGGAAGCTTTCGATTAAAGTTTAGGGAGGCAGCCGGTTCAGAATTGCCCTGCTGTGCATTTGCTTCGATGTATTCATAAACAGTGTATTAATGGCTGATGGTTTGCGTACTGTTTATAAAGACTTGACAGTGACACAAGCCTTTTTATTACTTTCGTAGTTAAAAAGTCGAACCAATTTAAGACTGTTTTCAAAATTTTACATTATACTGTGTTTAATCCTTGAGATCAAATACAATTTTATAGACGTCCTCTTAAACCCCCAAACCCCCTCCCCGCAAAACACACACAAAAAAGGTCTGGTTTGGATATCAGAGAGGTGCTGCTGTCAATAAATAACAGGCTTGTTGGTTTAACTTTAAAGTAAACTTCCTTTCCTGACTTGCAGACCCCAGTATGTACGGATTGGTAGAAACGCCTCCTCCCCACTGATCCTGAACACTGACACCCCTAAATTGGACTGAGAAACTGCTTACAAAACTGAATGAGGCATGGCAGCATTTAGTATTCTTCATAGGATAGTTCTGGCAATAGTGTGAACACGTTCAAGTTTACATCAACAAAATATCTTTGTTTTAGTACAATTTCAAAGAAAAAATAACAGAGGAAAAGATATGTATTAAAGAAAAGTTTTGTTTAAGGCTTATTTATTTTGTTTCATTTTTCTAAGTTTGGTAATCCAGTACAGTCGTACTTTAGGCTCGTTAAACACTGTCAGAAAGCTGTATGCCGTCCCCTATTTGCCAACATATCCTAACACTCCATGCTAGCAGTGAAACTATTTCCTAACTGGCTTAATTAACAATCTGTTTTACAGATATGGCTAAGAGAGTTCTATTTCATGCTAACTAACATGGGCTTAAGGGCTATACCATATTCTATATATAGAATACTAGCTGAAATAGCTAGTGTTGCCTGGCAGGAAAAACAAAAAATATATATGTATATATATAATTTTTTTTTTTAATTGTTTGAGAAAAAATTTTGGAAGGAAATGAGACGTGATTTTTTCTGAGACACTTTAACTTCTTGTGAGACAAAAGGACAGCTGCTGCACAGGCTTTTAAATATTTAAAGTGCAACGGGACATGCCGATCACACAGCATGGCAGCATCAATCCAGCAGCTGATCGAGCAAAGAGGAGGTAAAAAAATGTATTTGTTTCCCATTGTATCACCGTTTTAAGAGGGGGTTTTCAGTTCCAGAGTGTGAGGTGGAAATCCAGCAGGATTCAATGAAATAAGAAATTCTGTTGGATAAAATACAAATTGAGCTGGGTAGGGTCAATGTTAGTGTTGAAAGACTTGTATTGCTTGCTGCCATTAGGTAACATGTTTTGAATTTGTAGATTTTAACTTGTACACACAGTCATTTTTGGGAGCCAAAATTTGCTCTGCACGGCCACTGATGATTTTTATAGTTTTCTTTAATATTTGGAAATAACTTATTCTGCAGATCGTTTGCTTTTACGGAGCACACCAGAAATGTCCAGAGTGTCAACTGGATGATGGCATACGTACAAGACCGAATCTCCAATTAGTCTCTTCCAACTGAAATTGTTTTACAATTAAAAGGTTAAATATTTTACCTATATAAATATCATAGATATATTTGGTCTATACTTTACCTTTGATTTTGATAATTTGATTAAATTATTATTTTTTTGTTTTGTTTGAGGGCGGCACGGTGGCGCAGTGGTAGCACTGCTGCCTCGCAGTTAGAAGTCCCGGGTTCGCGTCCCGGGTTCGCGTCCCGGGTTCGCGTCCCGGGTTCGCGTCCCGGGTTCGCGTCCCGGGTTCGCGTCCCGGTTCAAGCGTCCCGGGTTCGCGTCCCGGGTTATCCCTGCGTGGAGTTTGCATGTTCTCCCCGTGTCTGCGTGGGTTTCCTCCCACAGTCCAAAGACATGCCGGTTAGGTGGATTGGTGATTCTAAATTGGCCCTAGTGTGTGTTTGGTGTGTGTGTGTGTCCTGCGGTGGGTTAGCACCCTGCCCAGTATTGGTTCCTGCCTTGTGCCCTGCGTTGACTGGGATTGGCTCCAGCAGACCTCCCGTGACCCTGTGTTCGAATTCAGCGGGTTGGAAAATGGATGGATGGATAGTTTTTTTTTGATTATGAACGCATTACAAAAAAAAAAACTTCCTATTACTTTTTTATGAAAAAATTGTAACACCAGCGCGTTAGCTACAATGCTGCAAAACAAATAACATTTTGTTCATTAATGAATAAACAAAAATTGCAAAGAGAGCCACTGAATCCGCAAAATATAGGATGTTTATGGTAGATAAAAATAAAATTGCTTTCTTATCGTGTATATAGTACAATAGCCTATATTAATCAAAATATAATCATGTAATACGTTCAAGGTAGTGTAAAAACGATGGGAAAAGCGAAGCCTTTAAGGTTTTTTTGACAGATTTTGTTTTGTGGTGTAGTAATACGTTTACATGCAGAATTTTTGACGAGGAACAAAAGTCCCTTAAATTAATATTATTATTAGATTGATTTAATTCCGTTTTCGCTACAACAATAAGAATAACGCAAGCTGAACAATAAGATGATTACAATAAGAATAATACAAGATAAAAATATGGTCAGCAAAAACAAATGTTAAACGACAAACAAATAATACTTTTGATTTTTCGTGATAAAATTGTCGGTTGCTTTTACGGAGCACACTAGAATCTTTCAGAGTGTCCACTGGATGATAACATACATACGAGACTGCAAGATCATTACAGTTTGCTTTATATAAAAGATGAGAAAATTATCTTCTATCTAAATTAAGCAAACACGTGAATTTGACATTAAATATGAAATTTCTAGGACTGGCTGTTAAAAAATCATAATATTGTGTTTACTTAAAAAATACCAAACTGTTCCTTTAAGGCAAAGTGATTTCTTTGCAAACATGGTATACTGTATATGCATGGTGTATGCATTTGCCTTGCGAAAGTCTGTTCCAGACTTGGGCACTTTCTATAAATTAAAAAAAAAAAAAATACTTTGCCCCTCTGGCACTTTACGTGGTGGGCTAAGGGAGAAGAGGAAAAGGTTAAAATCTTACAAATATGTCAATTTTGCACGCCAATACAGGTGTTGAGTATTAAACTGAATCTTGTGATCTCACACACACATTGTCAAATAGCTTATATGTGCCAGTTTTGAGCAACCAAATGCCAAAACTGTGAGATTCAGATATTTTAAAAAGATCAGCCAAGTAGTTTAGCTCAGCACTTAGTCTGACTGCGCAACAACCTTTCACCACGATTTACTCCCTAGTGGGGTGATTTCCTCTTGAATAAAACAATTCACAGTAAACATTTTGTCCCATGCGGTTGGTTTTATTTTGCTTTACTTTCATATTTATGGGAGAACTTGCACAAGCAAGCAGAGAACATGTCCTTACCACAAGAAGGTAACACAAGGTTATTTCCAGATCTCTCTTGTTGTCACAAACATGCTTCGGAAACATGGAAGGTGCGAATGAATACTCAACAACTGTCTTGTCTTGAAAAAATGGATATATTTGGTAAGTTTTTAGGCTTTTACTCCAGGCCCTATATCCTCCATTATAAAGCACCAGTGCAGGAAAGATTTTATTTTTTACATTTATGGAAAGTACTTAACTTTAGAAGAAAATTTCTTGTGGCAAATGCAAATATACCACAGATCAGGTCTGGGAACATGCACCGGTATAGCGCATTACCGCACCCACCACACGACAAAACAGCTTGGGATCCCGTCAGATACACGGCACAGTCCCACCCTCTGGAAATAGATAGATACTTTATTAATCCCAATGGGAAATTCACATAATACAGCAGCAGTATACTGATACTAAAAACAGTATTAAAGAGTAATAAAAATGCATGTGAAAGCAGACAATGACTTTGAATAATGTTAGCATTTACTCCCCCGGGTGGAATTGAAGAGTTGCATAGTGTGGGGGAGGAACGATCTCCTCAGTCTGTCAGTGGAGCAGGACGGCGACAGCAGTCTGTCGCTGAAGCTGCTCCTCTGTCTAGAGATGATCCTGTTCAGTGGATTCTCCATGATTGACAGGAGCCATGACAGGATGTCAAACTGTCCAGCTCCGTGCCTATAATAGAGCCTGCCTTCCTCACCAGTTTGTCCAGGCGTGAGGCGTCCCTGTTCTTTATGCTGACTTCCCTAGCACATCACTGCGTAGAAGAGGGCGCTCGCCATAACTGTCTGATAGAAAGAAGAGCGCGCTCGCTGCAACTGTCTGGTAGAACATCTGCAGCATCTTATTGCAGATGTTGAAGGACACCAGCCTTCTAAGGAAGTATAGTCTGCTCTGACCTTTCTTACACAGTGCATCCGTATTGGCAGTCCATTACAATTTATCATCCAGCTGCACCCTCTGCACACAGTCACCTCTGATGATCACGGGGTCCATGAGGAAATGACCATCTTTCTGCAGTTACATGGGCGTCCTCTTAGCCTGCAAGCAGGATCACTCTCCGTGAATTGCGTCACAATTGTAGTGCTGTAACTGACGCTCCCTCACAATGCAGGTAATGTGCCACATTCAGGACTCTGTGAGCAACACAAAGTTAAATTCTCTGAAGAGACACAGTACTGAAGGACTCCAGTCTTCATCACAGGTCACCGGATAGCGTCCATGTCTCACAACCACATAGCAAAACAGGAAGCCTCAGGACTCTAAAGGCTTGGACCTTCGTCCTTTTACAGAGATATCAGGAATGCCACACACCCCTTTCCGGGGACCTCATGACCCCCCCATGCTCTCCCAATCTGTCTACTGACTTCATAGGAAGAGTCACCATTGACATGAATGTTGCTGCTGAGATGACGAGGTTGACACTCTCTCCGCAGACAGACACACTGCTGACTGGTGTGCCCAAGAGGTCATTAAAGGCTTTTAATACACATTTGTGAAGAAATAACTTTGACTTGAAAAATACGGAACTTGTTCTTTAAGCTCCTTCTTGATCACGCAGAGTAGAGAGCCAATTCTCCATAGCAAAACTTCATAATATATACAACTCAATAGTTTCCTGATTGACAATGGACAAGTAACTCTCACAAATTGTACACTTTGCTTTGTCGCCATTGTGTATTTCAGGGAAGCATGCATACTTGGCGTTTTATATTGTCCTGAGAATCCGCGATTTCGCCTAGTAGAAGCCAGATGTATGAAAGGGTCGCAAAAGTAACAAAAACAAACCACAGACACTGCTCGCACTTACTGGAAATATAATCACCATTTATTATTATTATTATTGGGCTGACATTTTTATCCAAGGCAAATTACAGCTATTTTTTTGAGACAGAGAATTTATCTTTTTTTTTTCCCAGTTGGAGCACAGATAGTTGAATTGACTTTTTCATAGTCCCAGAGTATCAATAGCAGAATTTGAACACAAAAATTTAGGGTTTGAACAGCCAGCTCTTAAGCACTACTCCACACTGCCTCGACCATAGATGCATTGTAGCTACACTCAGTCATAGATTAGAAGCACCTGGAAAGTATAGCTGGAACAAAACGAAAGAAAGAAGCAAGCTGTTTATGAAGTAGTGTGTGTAAGCATATAGAGGTTGATAGTTAAATTAAAAATAGTCTCAAAATAATTAACTCTCAATATAAGCGTGCCAGAGGTGGATATTTCCCAAGTGTGTAGATAGGCGATTCCCAATGTGGGGCGCACATCCCACTGGGGGGGCAATTTGATTTTTTAGCGGGGCAATTCGAGAATTTAAGTATGTTAAACAATTTATAAAATGAAAAAACAGAAATTCACTGTTAAAAGTGATAGAAATAAATAAATAACTTATTTTTATTACTTACAGAGACATTTATATATTTACTAGACATACGCTAGAACAGTAGTGCATAAACATTAGTAGGAACAAGGGACCTTGACCTCATTCTGTTTCTTGTCTTAATTTTTTTTTTTGTCAAAAATATTTTTGCAAGAAGCCTAAAGTAAAATAATAATAAAAATAAAATAGAAACGTATATGACAAACACAGTAAGTATAATTAATATTGTCTTAGACACAATATCTGAAGAAGATATTTAGGTAAAATGTTCTATTTTTTTACCTCATGAAATGTTTCTATACAATTTCATTATAGACAACATTTCTTGTAAATATTCTGTCTGAGTTTTCAACAGTTTGCCTTCTTCAGGAATCTCTACAACCTTGACAACAACATCTGGAAAACTTCTAACTCTTGATAATGCAACATATAACTGACCGTGGCTGAATGCTGGTTCTGGCAAGTAAATGCCATCTTTTTCTAAGGTTTGCTCTTCTGAGTCCTTTCTCTTTTAGCGTTTTTCTGACGCTCATTTTCTTTTTCTTCAATCGATCTATTTGCTCATATTTTTCTTTGTCTTTCAGCCTTTCTTTTGTTGCTTTTTACTTGTTGAGCTGACTGTTCTTCCAGGAGATGTTGCTTATATAGGATTTGATTGTCTGTGTGTTTTGTCCTACTTGACGTGTCCTTTTTTTGGGTGGCATGTTGTTAGTAGATACGTCTGTAATATTTTTTCTTACAGTAATACTGGCTTGTATGTGACTGTAATATGCGTCACTGTATTGTGTGTCTTTAAATTTTCTCTCGCAGTAATACTGGTTTGTATTTCCGTAAAATGCCTGTAATTTTCTCTGACAGTAATACTGGCTTTGTTGTCCGTAATATGACTTTAGTTTTCTGTCACAACAGTGGGCAATCAGCAGAGTGTCCCCAGCAACTGATTTAATGTGTGGCATGTAGCGGATAATCGTGCCTGTGGCGTCTCCCCAGCAAGTACTGTTTAGTTCCCCAGCAAGTATTTTAATCTGTGCTAGCGTGCAGCTGATTATTGTATGTGTGGCGTCTCCCCAGCAACGGATTTTATGTGCGCGGTCGCGACCATTCACTGTGTGCCCAGCTTCCGGTGTGTGTGCGCATCCTTGGTGCCGTGTGCATGGGCGGGGCACGGTGCGGCCCACGCATGCGCACTTCACCAGAAGAGACACACACGGACACCTGGACGCACACAAGGGTTTTATTAAAGAGGATATAAACATAGAAGGGATGGTGAAGAACCGTTTAATTTATGATTTTACAATCGGCTTTGGTTTTTCTTCTTAGAAATCTTTTGTACCATTAAAATAACATGAGTTGTAACAATGATTTATAAGAATTTGCAATATAACAAAAATATAAAATGATCAAAATATTACAGAAAAGGCTGTCCTTAGTTATTTTATATTTATGAATATCACGCCTCTTACATGTTTTCAAGACTATTTGCTGTATTTTCATATTCATATATATATATATATAATTTTTTTACATTTTTTTTTTTAACTATTTCTTTGTCAGTACTTCAACTATCCTTTCCCTCTTTTGTTTCTATGTTCTTTGGAAGCTTTAAGACCAAATTAATGACATTATGGACTACCTCCACGCGAAGTTGGAGTTCACTTTTTAAATAGGTAATCATAAGAAAAGGGTATGTGTTAAAGTGGGGGACATCATGATTTTAGAGAGGCCTAGGTGGGGCATGGCCAAAAAAAGGTTGGGAACCACTGGTTTAGATGGAAGTTTAGATTTGCCTGCTGGACAGAGGGGATGAGGCTCAAAAGGAGGACATGTTCTCTTTTTGCAGGATGTCTGGGAACCCTACTCAGGACGATGTAATTAAGTCCTCTGCTGTACTGTCTTTTCACCACTTGACCGTATGGCCAGATATCCTGTAGCTGCTATACCATCATAACATTTGCTGACAATTTCTCCATTATAGGCTTGATCACAGACAAAGATGAGACGGCCCATCGAGATGAGATTACGATCCTGACAGACTGGTGTCAGGACAGTAACCTCTGTTTGAATGTCAGCAAGACTAAGGAGATGATTTACCTGCTGCTTCCTGAAATTAAAGATCATCTCCCCAGTTTAGATTAGGGACGAGGCTGTGGAAAGAGTCAACACTTTTAAATTCCAGAGGGTATCATCACCAGTGATCTTGGGTGGACAGAACACACTTCATCAGTCATCAAGAAGTTCCATCAGTGACTGTACTTTCTTAGACATTTGAGGAAGGCTCAAATGTCTCCGTCAGCTGTAACTTTGAAAAATGTGCTGTAGCATTCAACCTGACATGGTGTGCTGGTATGGCAGCAGTTCAGCCGAGGACCACAAGGCTTTGCAGAGCATGGTGAACACAGCATAAATTATCGGATACCATCTCTCCAAGACATATTTGCCAAGCACTGTCTGGGAAAGTCAAAGGACCCCAATCACTTTGCACAGATATTTTTGTTTCTCCTCCCCTCAGGTGGCAGTTCTATAACACTCCCAATTGTGAAATTTAAGAACAGTTTTTACCTGCAGGTAATAAGGAAGTTCAACTGTCATATGTGATAAACTCTCTGTAGTCAACGGAGCGCATTTAGTGCCACATCTTCTAGTGTACGCACTGTTGTGCGTAGTGTTATTTACTTTGATTATTCTCATTCTTATTAGATATCAGTTTGAGTTGGTTTTGAGCCTGATGTTTTATGTTGTTAATTGTGTCTGCAGGAAACATTACTCAAGTGAGAATTTCGTTGTACATGTGACACTAAAGACCTTGACATAAACTTGAAATTTATTGGCAGGACTTCTTTTCCAGCGTTTCTTTGACATACTTTGTTATTGTCTTGGCTTTCTCAGAGGGATTTTAACTGTGCCTGTTTTAGTTTGATCACCGACCACCTCCCAATCAAAGCACTAAACTAGGGCTGGTAATATTTTTTGACTGTACAGTGCTTGGTGCAATCAGTTGCAGTTCCAGAGCTGGTTACATCTTCTAAGTTTAAAGCAGTTTTAACTGAATGCTGTGCTATCCCAGCTGCTGTTCTGTTTTAGCCGGAGTATCAGATGACCCTGATTATGAGACAATCTCCCCTTTTCCAGCAGCTATTTTTGTGAGGAAAAATGCTTTTTGGAACACAGAATCTTTATAATGGAAAAATAGTTTTATTTGTCAGAACATAAGAATTTAATCATCTCACTGTGGAAGAGTGAAAACCGGCAACTACTTGTTCATTAGCATGTTTACCGTTTAATAATAATAATGCATTATTTGAAGAGGAGACCGGCTAAATGATATTACAGTAGTGCACATTTTATTTTTGGCTAATGGCAACTGTCAATAAGCCTATCACTATACTATTTTATAGTTTTAGCAAGTGCATTAATCTATAAACAAGCAATTTAGCCTAATTAGACTCTAAAACTACATCACATTTTAGTAAATGTATTAACCAGAACATAACGCAGAGGAAGTGCATCAGAAAGGGAAGAGCAGACTTTTTCTTTCTTGAGAGACTGCACTCCTTTAATATGGCTGATGACATCCTTCACATATTCTACAGCTCTGTGATGGCCAGTGCCGTTTGTTTTGATTATGATGTGCTGAGCTGGTAACCTAACTTCAAGAGAGGCGTTTTTGTCATTTAATGACTTATAAAAGCTCATTCATGCTTTTGTCTGGTTTATTATAATGCCCTGTATGTTGGGGTATACTGTACGGCACTGCCTTGTTTGTAGCTGGTGCAGAATGCAGCTGATGGAGTTTTGACCAGCAGCCAAAAAAAAAAAAAACAAAAGGGATCGCATCGTTCGAGTGTTAGCGTCTCTTCATTGGCTCTCTATTAGTTGTAGGGTGTGTTTTAAGATTCTAGTGATTGATTTTAAAGCCATACATGGGTCAGCTCCATGGTACTTGGCTGATAATCTTGATTCATATTCGTCTGCCAGGCAGTTGTGGTTCAGATCCGCTATTGCTTACTGTCCCATGTGTATGGTTGAAGCTGAGGGGTGATAATAACTTTGCGGTGGCTGGTCCTAAACTGTGAAATGGCTTGCCCCTTACAATAAGGTTGGCTCCCACATTTCATAGTTTTAAGTTTTTACTAAAAAAAAAAACACTTTTATTAACTTGCTTTTTAGCCTATGAATTTGAGTGTTTAAAATTTTCTATTCATATTGTTTACACTGTGTTCATTTTATTCTTGTTTATGGATGTGTAAGTTATTTATGTTTGCATGTTGGTGTACGTATGTTTATGTATGTATGTCTGTCTATTATATAGTGCCTTTCATATCCATCAATTATGTTATATAGTGCCTTTCATATCTATATCCAATTTTATAATTCTTGCTTTATTTCTTACTATTAGCTTTTTTATTCCACTGTATATAAAGCACTTTGGTAAGCTTTGAGTTGTTTTAGAGAGAAAAGAGGCCCATTGAAAACTGCCCATATAAATGAAGCTAATTAAGATGGGATGTTCAGTGATGGGGTGGACTCTCAACCCCCTGGAGGCTGGTGGTAATAGTGAAAAAGAGAAAGAAAACAACTGTGCTATTATGAACAATGCTGCACATCCTCTGTCTGACACTAAGAACATTCAACTAACAAATTATTCAGTACTAGCTGTTCAAGTCTGTGCTGTAAAAACCTCAGAGTCCTAGAAACTATTGAAATTGTCATAAAAAAAATTGAAATATAGAAATGTCGGGTAATTGAAAGGATCTACTCTGGGCATCTCTCTCCTAGGAGGTTTCGTTTTGCCAACGTGATCACATCGCTTGTACATTAGCGGCTAAGTAACTGTCTTTCTTCGGAGGTTTCATTTTGCTGACGTGCCAACTTCGCTTGTGTATTAGGTATTTTTAGGTATTAGGTGTATTGTATGAGGAAAAGTAAAAGGGATACCATTTTGCTGATGTACTCGTCTCACTTGCATAAGAGTTTCTCTCTTTTCTCGATGGTTTTACTTTGGCAACCGAGTCGCTTTCTTCTTCTGACTCATTAACTTGGGGCTGCCTTGCTGGCCCTCTGGCTTCATGCTGATCGAGCAAAGAGTTGGTTTAAAAAAAAACTATTTGTTTCCCATTGTATCACCGTTTAAGAGGGCGACCGCATCTCCTTGGGGTGTGTTCAGTCCCCCTCTTCACAATGCGAGCAGCAGAGACGTTAAGTAGCTGGCAAGCGAAGCAAGCAGGGATGAACCCCCTAGTACAAAATCCATCCATCCATTATCCAACCCGCTACATCCTAACTACAGGGTCACGGGGGGGCGGGGGGTTCTGCTGGAGCTAATCTCCGGCATCACGGGGTGCAAGGCAGGAAACAAACCACAGGCAGGGCGCACACTAGGGACAATTTAGGGTTGCTTGTGCACCTAACCTGCATGTCTTTGGACTGTGGGAGGAAACTGGAGCACCCGGAGGAAACCCACACAAACATGGGGAGAACATGCAAACACCACGCCCGGAGGACTCGGTAAGCGAACCCGGGTCTCCTAACTGCGAGGCAGCAGCGCTACCACTGCGCCACCGTGCTGCCCAGGCAAAAGTATTTGGTATCCACAATTTTCTATCCCTTTTAATAGAGCACAAACTTTTATTTCGGCTTATGACAGAGTATTTGAAAATAATAACTAGCAAAATACTCGCGCTTCGCAGCGGTGAAGTACTGCCTTAAAATTTTTATTAAGAAGAAAATTAAACCTTTTTAAACTGAGCGAAAATATACCAATAATTATTTGTTAAGGATCTCTTTGTATGCCACGTTGTCAGTTCGGCCCTCCAGTTGTAATATGACCAAGCTGTGCGCTGAGCTTACTCTTGAGCATGTAACGTACAGTTGGCCATGTGAACAGTAATCTTGTTTCAAATCTCACAGCTTGGATTGCTGCTGTCATAATCGGTTTGAGTTTCATGGTTTGTTTCAATTACGACAGTATTTGTAGGACTTGTTGTGTTGAAGAGACATTCGACATCTGTCAAGCGTTGTAAGCACACAACCGGTTTCATCGATAAAATCACATCCAGCTTTTAAGAGTTTAAACATTCATAAACATCAAAGTGTCCACTACTGAAATCATCACCTGTGAATCTAAGATGTTTAAGAGGTATTGGCGGTTGTCCAAAGGTGTAAAATATTTGGCCATTTCGGTACACTTGAAAGTGACAACTTAACAATTCAGCGGCAGCCATCAACTCACATGCAGATCCATAGGTGAAGGGCTTAAGCATTTCACTCTTCTAGTGCTCCTGTGTAGTCTAATTATCTCCTGTACCGTCATCAGTCCACACCTTGAACCTGTCCAGTCATTCAATACATAAGACACAATGTTCCTCCGGATATCAAGAGTGAGCCTGATATGGCTGTGCAATATGTAACACAGAGAATGAAAAAGGCAGGCGCCATCTCCGGGCATGGAAACCACTCGGTAAGTGACAGTTCTTTGATCGATGGTGATCACCTCGATAGACATGTTAATGGGGCTATGGTTGGAACGATAAAGGAAATGGGTACCTGAACAATGTAAAGTAAGTCTAAAATACCTACACAGTAACTATAATCGTAATAAATGAACAATAAAACAGCGGAGAAGCTGTGGATTAAATAAAAAGGCTGCAGTTATCAGCAGGGAGACGTGAATCCCGTGGCGAAGCAAGGAAGGGAATGTAGAGACCGGAGCGACAGACAGCCTTATATAGGCAGGCAGCCAACAACGTGGGAGGAGTGGGATGGGGGACCCAACGCCGCCTCACACGGTGACCGAGCTGCTGGCTATGGACGTATATATGTACGTAAGTAGGATTCAGTTAGCGTTGGGAACTCGCATACCAAATTTCTTGAAGATGGGCCCATAGGTAACAAAGACCGTTGGAAAGTTCAATATGGCGGCCGACAGTGGCGTCATACCACCGAAATAAGTACGTACATCGGTTTCGGTTAGCGCAGGTAAGCCGCCTGCCAAATTTCGTGAAGATGGGGTCATAAATAGGAAAGTTCAACATGGTGGACGTTGTCGACCGTTATGACCGTTACGCATAGAATTTCAAAATGAAACCTGCCTAACTTTAGTAAGTAAGCTGTAAGGAATGAGCCTGCCAAATTTCAGCCTTCTACCTACACGGGAAGTTAGAGAATTAGTGATGAGTGAGTCAGTCAGTCTTTGCCTTTTATTAGTATAGATAATAATACAGTTTATTTATATAGCTCTTTTCCCATGCTCAAGGCACTTCACATAATAAAAATAACATTGGCCAAAAAAAATATATTTTGTTTGCTACTGGGAGCTTCAGAGCAGCTCTAAGTTTTTTACACTGATTTCATATAGGAAATTGGAATTGAGCGTGCACATCAGGTTTTTGAAATACACATCATTGACACTTTTGAATATCAATATAGCAACACGATATCTGGAGTTTGAACACTGTCCCACAAAAATTGTTTTGATGTGTTTGTGTGCTTAGTGTGTATGTGTGCCCTGCAGTGGGCTGGCATCCTGCCTGGGGTTTGTTTCCTGCCTTGTGCCCGGTGTTGGCTGGGATTGGCTCCAGTAGACCCCCGTGACCCTGTAGTTAGGATATAGCGGGTTGGAAAATGGATGGTTGGATGGATATTCTGAAAACAAACCAGAAGACGATACCTGAGACACATTAAAGTATATTTATGTCAGTTTACCTCAATATAAAAGTGAGGTAGGTGTGCCCAAAAATGTTAGAGGCACTCGCGTTTGCGCTTGTACTGCACATCCGTCTCTCTTTGCAAGAACAAACAGTAGTCTCCCATCATGCTCGGAGTGAATTTTCCCCAATATCGGTTTTCTCTCGCCTTTATATCATAATGAAATCCGTTCCTATACTCATCGCTGACATCACCCAGATTTGGTGGAAAAAAGTTGAGATGAGAATGTAAAAAATGCATCTTCAGCGAACATTCGGGCTCGCGTAAGCTGATATGCTTTCAGCAGGTTCTCCACAAGCTCAGCATTATTCTCTGCTCTGTGACTGTCAAGAAAATTCTGGACAACCTACACGAGTGCTTCCCATGCTGCTGATTCAGTGGGCTTGAGTTTCCTCATTGTTAAGCATCAGTTCACGGATTTTAGGAACAATTTTAATTTTATCTTCACTTTTCTCGAGACCAAACTTATTTCTTAAATGCTTTGCCGTTTCTGTCCATCGCCATGACAGAATTTTCAAAGTAATGGTGAATCTAACAAACAAAATGTCCTGAAGTGCAGTGTTATGTTTAACAGTAAAACCTGTACCTACTGCACCGTCGTGTCTGAGTTGTGTCATTATGCTTTAGAGTCATATAAGACCCGGTAATCAGTAACATATTTTTTCTGCTAATTAAAAATATATAATTTTTAAATATAATTAAATAATGACTAGGTATACAACACAGCTGTTAGTAATGTGTGGCAAATTATTTTATCTCAATGGCATACCTAGTAGAATTACCGGTATTTATCAAAATGGTTATCCACCTTTCCTGTCCAGTCACCGTAGTTGTCCAAGACCAGGAACATCAGAACTATTAAACGGAACGTGCTTGATGAAAGCGGTTTTCAGATTTGGCGTCCGCAAGTGAAACCTGTTAAAGTAAAGGTGAAAGACTCGCAGTAGCAGAATGCTTGTTGACCAGCGTAATGAATCAAATGAAAATGGCATAGACAAATGCACTGGTCTCTTTAACCTTATACGTCATGGCACAGCCAGACAATAACTGCCATCAAGCACTTTCTGTAGCTGCCTGTGCGATTTCTCCACTTCTCGCCTGCTGTGTCTGCCCTCTCTTGTTCAGTTCTCTTATGTTTGACGAGTGGCTTCTTCTAGCTCTTTCCACAGTTGTTTAATGGTATTGTGATCAGCACTGCTCCTAGCTGGCCACTTCAGAATAGGCCAGTGGTTTATTTTTCTCCATTCTTGAGTGCTATTTCTTGTCTGTTTTGGGTGGTTGTTCTGCTGGAGGAGCTCTGACCTTTGACTGAGACAGCTTTCTGACAGCCCAAAATGCTCCGGTGGCCTTCTGATTTTATTATACTCTGTATTAATTTAAAGAGGTAGCAAATCAACCTCAAAACATCACTGTACCTCCACCATGTTTTTTGGTAGGGATGGCATTCTTTTCTTTGAAAGCTTTGTTTCCCCAAACAGTACCCAGATTTGGTGTGATTAACCCAAAAGCTCTAGTGTTGTTTCTTCAGTTCTTTCTGAAGGACTGTGACATGGTAAACTCTCAGAGCTTGTTTGTGTCAGGGCTGTGGAGTCAGAGTCGAAGTCGGAGACAATTTTGGGTACCTGGAGTCGGAGTCGGCAAAAAGTTAACCGACTCCGACTCCTACTAAATTTAAATGGGAATTAAAAAAGTAAGTTGAAATGTCCCAATTCACAAACCGTCATAATGAACTACTTCTCTGCTGTAAGAATAAAGCCCAATGCATGCAGTGCATAATGTTACCACAAAACGAACATGTCAAGTAACCATGAAGCATGCTTTTCATTGACTGTATGCGTCACTATATGGGATGTAATGCACAGGTAAGGTGCAGCACCGCTTTCCATTGTGTCGTGTTCCACTGTTACAGGGAACTGTGAACCTAGCCTAAAGCCCCCCATACATTTACAGATGCACTGCCGATTTTTCGGCCGTTCAACGAGTCATCATGCGTCAAACGCCTGAAAAATCATCTGTTGTGTTCTCAGCTCCGTCAGCTCCCCTTCGCTATGCGCTAGTGAAGGGGGCCGAAGGAGCCGAGAACACAGATCTCCCTACCTGTCTCCAGCAGAGGCTCGTTCTGCTGATCAGCTGGCCGGTGAGTGACACAATGCACTAAACTTCCGGCAGGCTGACAGAGGAGACAGCCACTGCACCAGACAGAGGCATCACATTACTTTGGATGGGGGCGGTGGTCGAGATTTTCGGCAAACTGGATCTGCCCGTCCATGTGGACACCCGCAATCTGCGGCCGCCAATCAATTGTGTTTGTCTTTAATCTGGTATTATAGTAGAGTGTTGGCTTCCTAGCCAGTAGTTCTGTGGTGAAATGACATGTATGTTGCCTTCCTTTCCTTCAATGGATGTAGAAAATACAGTAGCATAGTATATACATACAGAGGAGTCAGAAGATTTAGAAACTGAGGAGTCGGAGCATTTATCTACCGACTCCACAGCCCTGGTTTGTGTTTCTCTTTTAGAAGCGAACTCTTTCTAGATGTAGCTTGTTTTAATCAACAAAGCATTAGACTTGAATGTTTAGCTTTTTGAAGGCTGAATATTTTTTCCAGTTTTCTGAAAAGCACACAAAGCAATGGTTTCACACATAAATCAATATGAAATGTCTTTTGCTGCATGCTGTGGCTGCTGTCCGCGCCCGTTCGGCGTCTCTGTCAGCAGCGGCTGCAGGGGGTCAGCTCAGTGACCAGCAGGAATACACGATGGGCTGGCTGTCTCTGCGCAGCACTAACAGTCACAGTGTGACGCCATCTGGTTTGTACCACTCATCATCGTAAGAGGCCGTCCTCCCAGGTGAACGTTGCCATAAGTGCATTAGCTACACGGACATGTTCAGCTGAGACCGGCCCCTCTCGTTCGTTTTCGACCTCCTGATCACTTACGTCAACTCAGTGTCACTCAGCGATACGCAAAACGTCACCCACAGAGTGTTTTTGCTTTGTGCGTTCACTTTGGTCTTTCGCCAGCTGTCAATGCCATGTGAGGGGCTGTTTCCTCTTTGCTACTCACACGCCTGCGCAGTAAACCTCAGTCAAATCAATGAAGCCAACTTTAAAGAGAGTCAAACTAAAACATAATGCTGAGTTTTGTCAATGTTTACAGCTGATTACTGTTCTCTACCAATGAATTTCAACAAAAATCGACATCCGACCTGAAAGAGTTAAAGCAATGTTTCCCAAACTCAGTCCTGGGGACCCCCTGTGGCTGCAGATTCCTAATCAGTGATAACACCTAATAGCACTGATCTCTTTTAATTAGCTGTTTTTTTCTTTTATTCGACGTTCTGAAAAGCACAGCAGCATGATTTTTACATTTATAAGACATTTATAAATATTTCTGCTTTTGCTATAGATGTAAATGCTTAACACTTTTATTGAATTTGTTATATTTTGCCCTTTCTCTGTGCAGTTTTTCCACCTTCATTGTATCTTAATAATGACAATTGAAAACGAGCAGAGCAGACAGGCTGGCAAACACCGAATAATCAAAGGCTGCAAGTACTTTAGCATCAGACCCAGTAATTAGTAAATAATGGATTAATTAAAACAATTAGAATACCTAGAAAAGTACAATGAAAATCAAGATGAAAATACTGTTAAAAAGAAAAATACATTATTCCTATATAACTGCTTGGTACATTTTTAATTTATTTGGTTTTAGTAAACTTAGTTTTCTAATTTCTATGTTGTTCCCTAAACACAGAACTTGGGGAAATATCAGTTCGCTTAATTAGCCCAGCAGTTCGATTAAAAATAGAAGCTGGTTGAAACAAAAACCTGCAGCCACAGGGGGTCCCCAGGACCGAGTTTGGGGAAACACTGAGTTAAAGATTACAAGTGAGGTGTGGACTTAATATGGAATAACAGTTTCATGTTGTTGAAGTATACATTAATTTGTTGCTTTGTTAGGTTTCCGCAGGCTCTCTTATTCTGCATCACGAGTTTGGTTCTGATCGCCGCCCTACCTGTGACCGCAATCTGAGCCAGTATAGCTGTCATGGCCGTACTTCTGCATAAGCAAACAAAACCATTGTGTTACAACAGCAACTACATTTGGAATGTTCCTTCCTTTTCCTCCCATCAGGCTGGAATCCTTTTCTTCACTTACAAACGCATCACCCTGCAGCAGGGTCTAACAAATCTACCACGTCTGTACTGTCTTATAATGCATCTGTCCTGTATTAAGACTCGTTTTTATGCCAACAACTGCCTGATCTCTTGCAAATAATGAGGACATAATCTTTAAGCTTTAGAGCTTTTTTTTTTTCTCGGCCCTGTCAGAGCGAAAGCAGGTTAAAGATACATTAATGGTCAAAAGTTTTAGAGCACCTCAGTTTTTTTTCTAGTTTATCTTCAAATGTAATCAGTTGAAATGCAATGAATGCCCTAAAATGGTGAAAACAACAACAACAACATTTTATTTATATAGCACATTTTCATACAAACCGTAGCTCAAAGTGCTTTACATAATAAAGAGTAGAAAAATAAAAGACACAATAAGAAAACAAAATAAATCAACATTAATTAACATCGAATAAGAGTAAGGTTCAATGGCCGGGGGGACAGAAAAAATAAAAAAAAAACTCCAGACGGCTGGAGAAAAAATAAAATCTGTAGGGATTCCAGACCATGAGACTGCTCAGTCCCCTCTGGGCATTCTACCTAACATAAATGAAACAGTCCTCTTTGGATTTAGGATTCTCACGGAAGGGCTTGATGAAGATGGTCACGTAGAGTTCTGCCTTTTAATCCATCCTTCATTGTTGGAGCATCATGAAGCTTTGAGTAGGCGGAGGTGGCGCAGGCCACCACCACAAAGAAACTGGAAAAAGAAACAGAAAAAGAGAGTAGGGGTCAGTACGGATTTTAGAGCCACCATGAATAGTTATTATGAATTGAGCATATAGAGTATCAGAATTAAGTTAAATTGAAGTTATAGAAAGGCCATGTTAAAGTAATGTGTTTTCAGCAGTGTTTTAAAGTGCTCTACTGTATCAGCCTGGCGAATTTCTATTGGCAGGCTATTCCAGATTTTAGGTACACAACAGCAGAAGGCCGCCCGCCTCACCACTTCTTTTAAGTTTTGCTCTTGGAATTCTAAGGAGACACTCATTTGAGGATCTGAGGTTACGATTTGGAATATAAGGTGTCAGACATTCCGATATATATACGATGGGGTGAGATTATTTAAGGCTTTATAAACCATAAGCAGAATTTTAATGTCAATCCTGAATGACACAGGTAACCAGTGTAGTGACATTAAAACTGGAGAAATGTGTTCGGATTTTCTTTTCCTAGTTAGGATTCTAGCAGCTGCATTCTGCACTAGTTGCAAACGATTTATGTATTTTTTGGGTAACCAGTGAAATGCCTGAGGTTTACATTTAAAGTTTAGCTTAGCAAAAATTTGAAAAAGAAAGGACATTTCAGAATTCTACAAACGAGGGAACAACTAATAGGTTACAACCTTCAGACGTTCTGTAGCAGTTCAAGGAAATGAAGCCTTGCAAGTTGAAGCAAACAATTTGCACTGGTGTCCCAACTGCTGCTGTTTAATTAAAAACCCTCGGTGTGTCTTAAAGCTGAGCTGGAGCTGACTGAGTTACTACACCCTCTGAAGTACTGCTTGGACAATAGTCCAGTGATAATGGCAATTAACAAATGAAATGAGACTTGAGTGTTATTACCATTTAGAAGTGTAGGCCTTTCATTTAGAGAAATTGCAAAAAAAAAAAAAAAAGTGCCAGTGAGTCCAGTGGTGTCCTACACAACCGAAAGGCAACTGGAATCTGGAAGAAACTCTGATAGAAGGAGATCTGGCAGAGGCAAAGTCACCAGCCAATCAGAAGACAAGTTTCTGAGAGTCACCAGCTTGTGTGATCACAGGCACCTCACAGCACAAGAGCTTTAAGCAGGTCGATAAATGCAAGTGTCAGTTTCTGCTGTGATGAGGAGACTTTGTCCAGTCAGCAGTAGTCCACAGCCAGTATGCCAAGGCCCTTTTTTATAATAATAACTAGGGGGCATACCCCCTGCTCACTTCGCTCGCCAACCCCTTTTCTGAGCTACACACCAACCACTTTGCGTCTCTGCCACTCGCATTGTGAAGAGAACTGAACACACCCCAAGGTGATACGGTCTCTCTTCCGAAAACCCCCTTAAACGGTGATACAATGGGAAACAAATAGGTTTTTTTAACCTCCACTTTGCTCGATCAGCTGCTGGCTTGCTGCTGCTGTGCCGTGTGATCTAGCATCTCGTGCTTTGAACATTTAAAGTTTTGAGTTGAGATTTAAAGGTGGAAAAGGAGGAGAGGAAAGACTGAGGAAGAGGAGCCATAACACTGAAGAACCTGCCTGCCAGGGTGGAGAGTCTGGTGTGTGGGACAGTAAGGAGATGACTGTGAGAGGAGCAGAGAGAGCGCCAAGGAGTGTACGGAGCTGAGTGAGGTAGAGAGGGGCATAGGTTATGTTGGGCTTTGAAGGAGAGAAGCAGAACTTTGAATTTACTCCTTGATGGCACCGGTGACCAGTGAAGTTGGGAAAGAACAGGGGAGACGTGAGCAGAACGCTGTTTTGTGTGGGTGAGGACTTGAGTGTACTGTACTTACTTTTCTTACTGCCACTTGCCCTGTATAACCTGCAGCACAAAGTCTGCTTACCTTCTTCCCATTTTACGTCTTTCATTGCATTTCAAAACTGTAAAAACTGAGGTGTTCTAAAACTTTTTGACTGGTAGTGCATACTAATACCTCTTAGAAGCACTTCCCTAATAAAGGGTAGTTGCAGTAACTAAAAAACGTTCCCCAGACGGAAACATTTTAAAACAAAGAATAGCCTGTGGCCTTCCCCTGTACAAAGGAAGAATCTATGCAAAATATGATGAAGACATGTTCAACATTATGGATTTGCACACCAGACAAACACAAATTTAAGTTTCTATAATGGATACCGTAAGTCAAGTTATCGAAAAGCTACCTTTTCATGAGCTTTTGGCAGTTGCTGTAACAGACAGTTGAAAGATTTAAACATGAAACAAGACATTTAATGGAGTGTAACCCAGGCACTGTGGTGTAGTGGTGAAAACTTTGGATTTCAAACCCTGGTGCTGTGGGTTCAGATCCCGCTACTCATGCTGTGTGAGCAGGAGCAAATCACTTGAGCTGCCTGTGCTCCAGTTGGAAAACCAAAAGAAATTGAAGCAATTGTATCATAAATGTTGTGTTAGGGCTTGTTTATACTTCATGCTCAGAACGTGTACGCGCCCACATCATGGCTGCCACGCGTTCCCAGCATTCATTTGATGCGTCCTCTGAGCAGGTCCTCTTAAATGAATGCGACACGTGTGCGAGTTGCAGTACCAGCAAAAAGTCGGGGCACAGTGTGCTCAAAGTTGGAATGTGATGTCAGAGTCTCTGTTTACTATCTACATGTGGCAGAAAGCCGATTTTGAGGATTCAATGTTTGACGAATGGTTCAATGTGGTGAAACAAAATGCCGAGATACAGATAGATGCCTTTGTGGTGCTTTTATATTCCAGCGTCACATATTCACCATTGTAATGACACGATACATTTTAAAAGTATCACATACCATCTTTTGTGCCGTCTTTTTTTCCTGGAGCTTCCTCCTGACCTGACAGCAGCAGCAAACGGCAATAGATCACCACACAGAACACATTACATGTATGATATTCCAAGTCTCTGCACATTTAGAATCCTTAGATTTATACTTGATACCACTTTCATGATAAAATGTATTAAAATACAGTATGTATGTTACATTTTACAGATACATCGTTAATTTTGTTTTAAAAATGAATACTGTTAATAATTACACACATGGAGGTGACACAGTGGCGGAGCAGTAGTCTCGCTGCGAGTCAAGTCTCTTGTGTTCCTTGCCTGGAGTTTCCATGTTTTCCTGGTGGGTTTCCACAGTGGGCTCCAGTTTGCTTCCAAAGATATGCAGATTTGAGGACACTAAAATGACGGCTGTGTATGTATGTGAGTGAGTGCTTGTATTCACCTTGCGACGAGCTGAGGCCCCGTCTAGTGATTGTTTCTGCCTCGTGCCCAATGCTTGCTAGAATGGACACATCCCTGAATTGATGGATTTAACCATTAAACATCCTTTTCAGAGATATTGTGGTAAGGTGTCATTGGAATTTAACGGATGTTCCAAGCAATTCACAAAACGGAGAAGTCGAACCTGTTCTCACCGTGATGATATCTCGCACTGCCACCTGGTGGATTCCTCCAGATGTACGTAAAGTACGAGTGCAAGTATAAACAGTAAAATGCTTGCATAGCAGGAGCGTCTGCTGGAGCACGTGTCGTGTCACGTGAAGTATAAATCCGGCCTAAGTCACCTTGGATAAAGGTGTCAACCAAATAAGTAAATGTAAATGAAGTACAGTCGGTTGAAAAAGTATTTGACCCCCTAGACAAAGTTTTTAATTTTCCTGTAATATTTTTCTTTGAAAATGCATCTTTTAGTTTCATACTGTCACATATAAATGGGGGCCGTTTGGACAATAAATTTCCACTAAAAAATCCTGAAAATCAAATTATGCTGCAACGGTCAAGTATTCGAGCCCTAATAGCTTGGTGACTGTATGACTGTTAGCAGTGCAATAAGGATAATGAAAACAGATGTAAACAAGCAAGCCATTAATCCTCTAGTGTGTTGACTGGTCTAGAAGTGATTATTTCGGCCAGTTCTTAGAAACATACAACTGAGAAATCTGTACAAGTGGGTTATTTGGTGAAACCTCAAAAACTGACAAAAATTTAGACAAGGGAACTCTTGAATGAATTGAGACGCACTGTAATTAAGAAATTTTAAAGATGGAAATGGTGCCAAGAAGATTGCCAAGCTCCTTCGCCTCAGTGTGTCCACTGTGAAGGCCAACATAGCAAAGTGGAAGACAACTGGAAGCACAGTGAAGTGGCCTAAGTCAACCCGCCCTGTTAAAATAACAAAGACAATGTCAAGAAAACTAGTCAGAGAAGGTAAGAGGAGATCCTAAGTTGACTCTCGGTGACTATCTGCAGCTGAAGTATATGTGCACAAGACTACAATATCGACAGAGTTTCCAGAAAAAAAGCCACTACTAAAAAAAATGTCATCAGAAAGCTCGATTCGAATTTGCTAACAGACATCTTGACAGGAGTCCTGCATTCTGCAGTCTGATGAGACTAAAATTGAACTTTTTGGCCTCAACACAAAGGCATTTGTCTGGTGAAAGGTCCCTTTGCCGTATTGAGGGAAGAATGGATAGTAAGAAGTAGATTCAGATTTTGGAAGAAAACCTTCAAACATCAGCCATGAAATTGGGGCTCAGACGACTCTACCACTTTCAGCAGGAAAATGACCCGAAACACTGCAAAAATAACCAAAGCATGTTTGACTAAAAGATGATCCAGATCTTGCAGTGGGCTAGCCAGAGTCCGGACCTGACTCCAATTGAAAATTTGTGGCATGATCTCAAAATTGCAATTGACAAATGAAAGCCTTCAAACTTTGCCCTGTTAGAGCAGTTCGGCAAGGAAGAATGGGGAAAAATGGCCTCCATCCAGGTGTGCTAAGCTTGTAGATGGTTATCCAAAGCGATTGCAAGCAGTTATTGGTGCTGCTACCAAGTTTGACTGTATGTCATGTGAAGGGGTCCATTACGTTTTCAACAGCATTTTTCACAACATGACTGTCAATTTGCATTTGTTTAGTTCACCAAGCTCTAAATGTTTCAAAATATGTACACAAGAAATAAACGTTTAGTGTGATACTCTGCATGTGTGATTTTTATAGGTTGTAATGATGTCAGATGGTGTAATATGATAGCTTTCCAGAGGGGGTTGAATAATTTTAGTAGCACCTTTTAATACTGTCATCAGTCAACTGAAACATGACTAAAGGAGAATTATTTAAAGTGTAGATAAGCAAGGCAAGAGTTGTAGCAATTTGGTTTCATACAGTGAACAGCAACGTTATTTTTCAATTTTGAGTTTCTGCCTAGATTTCTCAAGCACAGCCCTGGTGTGCTTAGTTTAGGATTATATTAATGAGTTCTTGCCACATTTTGAAAACGTTTTGAACAGATTCCATAATGCAGAAGCAGTGAACTCCTTTCCAGTAAGTGGCACCAGGGAAAGGATGGCATGGCCAAAAATCTGGATCACGGTAAAATTAAAAACTAATGATGGTTTTTGTAGACTCTGGTATAATAAATGTGTGTATATAGTGTACATCTCTGACTGAAACATATCGGGGTAAATCAAAGAGTCAAGACAATATGAAAATTACGCTGTTACCACAGTTGATAGCCTCTGATACAATACAACACGTTCGCAATGGCTTATGGGTATTTGATCCCACACAGTGCAGTCTAATGAACATGATCTCCACTGTAGGATTGTGCCATTACTGAACAACGCACTGTAGTGAGATTTCTTTAGGCTCAGGGAGTGAAACCTTTAAATTCACCAAAATCATTGAGTAAGGGAGCAGCTGCTAACCATTTAATAATTTACATCTGTGTATGTTCACCATGAAGTATCTATTTCAATAAAGTATATGGAAAGAAATACATGGGGTGGGCTTAAGAAATGGAAGACCAGAGAACAAAGAAAAAGAAAAATCCACAGTAGAAGAATGTCTTGACGTGGCAGAATGAAAACCCTAACAAGCCATAAAGTTAAATAATTTCAGTTGTTCACAATGATTGGCTTCAAATGAAACATTTCAGCTTGAGCAAAAATCTGCGAATCCCGCTGGACTGAACCGGAGTACCCTTAACAACTTGATCAAGTTTTGAGGCTTAAGATAAAGAAAAAGCAGTATTAATGATTCAGCAGGAAGGGTAGCTAAACTTTTATACACGTAATGATGTTTTATTGTTTTAAATATAAAACAAATGGATATAATATCTATATCTGTAGATAGACAGATGGATACTTTATTAATCCCCAAGGGAAAATTCACATACTCCAGCAGCAGTATACTGATAAAAACAATATTAATTAAAGAGTGATAAAAATGGAGTGCAAATTAAAAATTGCAAGGTGGGGAGTGCGAGGCAGGTATAACAGACAATAACTTTGTATAATGTTAACATTTACCCCCCAAGGGTGGAATTGAAGAGTCGCATAGTGTGGGGTCTCCTCAGTCTGTCAGTGGAGCAGGACGGTGACAGCAGTCTGTCGCTGAAGCTGCTCCTCTGTCTGGAGATGATCCTGTTCAGTGGATTCTCCATGATTGACAGGAGTCTGCTCTCTATCTCTCTCTCTCTCTATATATATATATATATCTCTCTATATATATCTCTCTATATATCTCTATATATCGATATCTCTCGATCGATATCTCTGTCTATATATGTACAGTAATCCCTCCTCGATCGCGAGGGTTGCGTTCCAGAACCCCCCGCGATAGGTGAAAGTCCGCAAAGTAGAAACCATATGTTTGTATAGTTATCTTTATATATTTTAAGCCCTTATAAACTCTCCCACACTGTTAACATTATTAGTGCCCTCTAGACATGAAATAACACCCTTTAGTCAAAAGTTTAAACTGTGCTCCATAACAAGACAGAGATGACAGTTCTTTCTCACAACTAAAAGAATGCAAACATATCTTCTCTTCAAAGGAGCGCTGTCAGGAGCAGAGAATGTCAGAGAGGGTGAGCGAGATACAGAGAAAAGCAAACAATCAAGCACAGCTCGGGAAGCACATCGTATATCCATTGAGGAGTTTTATTTAATGCGTAATACATGCTCTGATTGGGTGTGTGTGTATATATGTATGTATATAACAGTCTAAAGTCTAAGCATATATATAAATTCTAAGTGCAATGATTTTATGTAAGGCTTTAAATCTGGCTTATTTTAAAACCTACATATATATGTTTGGTACCATTCTTTTCAGAATTTATCAAACATTAATGAGATGTTGTTAGATTTTCAGATTCTTATTCTATTTTTAAATTATAAACTAAAATACTGAGAAAGTCGTGGTTTTTAATATCAAGAAAGTCATGTTTTTTGATTTTTGATTGAGTAAACTTTCATAGGAACAAACTATTAAAAAAAAAAAAAGAAAAGAAAAGTTTGTATTTAGGTGAGTTACGATGACCATTTGCATACCACTTTAGTTTTCACCGATTTTTCCTGTTATTTAAATGTCATTTTTTTTAAAAAACATTTTTTTATAAGAATCTTAGTTAAAATGATTGGATTGTTTATTTGGTCTCTTATAAATACTCATCGAACGTAGTGGACTTCAGTTTAACGGGAATACTCCAATTGGTAAAAGAGTAAATATTCTCATTTCATGATTTTTATTCCGCTAAATAATAATTAATTTTTCTTTTACATATTTTTAGAATTTAGTGATTTTTGACTCCAATAAATAAATAATTTATTCTTTTGTACATTCACAGATTTTATTAATATTCTACCTGCAACTGGGGTTTGGGTGCCGAAGGTTCCAGGGGACATTTCCCCCGTGGTGTTTTATATATTTTAGAAATGTTAATTATTGAATTATTATTGATGTTTGTAAACACATTTTTTTTTTCTTCTCCAGACCTCATCAGATTCAGGCAGTTCATACGAGTGCTGCAGCTGGCCTGGAAGGATTCAAAGCTCACAATGTATTCAAGGAGATTGAAAATAAGTTAAAAGAGGTAAAATGTTGTTTTAATATGCCCTTTGGTGGCTCATCAATCCATTGGAATAGAGTCATTTTCAAACTTAATGTAACCTTGGTCATCTACCTCATAACTGTCCCATCATTTGACAACTGAGAGTCTAAGAATATAAGCTAAGTACAGTAATACCCGAGTTAAAAAAAATTAATGTGTAAGGGACTTCAGTTCATTATAAGACACGTTATTGGAGGTAGATGTGCCACTGGCGGAAGATAAATGCAAGCATCTATACTGCGGCTGAAACTACGGTCTCCTCCCTTGGAGGGCCTTTTAGTGCCATTGCTGCTGCCTCAATATTCCAGGGCTCTTTCCATGCATTTCCACACACACTCGCGTGCCTCTTCCGCTGTCTGCCCCATTTGCAGTGCTAGTTCTGCCTCGCACCTCTTTTGGACTCGGAGGCAACACCACCTGTCTCACTTTCTGCAAATCAAACCAAGACAAGAAGGAGCCTTAAGGAGAATTGCTGGTCACAGCATTCCTAGGCCTGTGCATTTTAGTAGAGGAGAACTGCCTCTGTACTACTTGCATCTAAGTGCTTTCTGAAAATGACCCCACACACACACACACTCTAATGGCAATTCCATTATTGGCTGCAAATTCCTTTGACGTGGACTCTGCTATGTGAAATTTCCTTTCTCCAGCTTCTTTATTCTTTCTTAGTCACATTTTAGTATTCAGCGATGATGCTTTGCATTTTTGTGATTATACTTTTATAAAAATATAAAAAATGTTCACAGCATGCTTAAAATATCTTAAGCAGTACTGCATTACACACAATATAAATGAGCTGAATTCTTCTGAGTCTAGAAGGTCATTTGAAGTAGCTGGTTAGTTTAACACAGTAGGTATTATTAGTGAATAAAGAATTTTAATTGCATCCGAGTCAGCTTATATTTTGAATATTGATCATATTTCATATAGTAATGACATTTCTCTCAAATCGGGGGAAAAACATTTTTTCCTAAAACCTCAACAGTTTTGGATAGACATACACAAATGATGATCATTCCTAGTTTTATCTCAAGAAGCAGGAAGGAAAAGAGCATTCGTTCAAGCTCATCTTTCATTGCATTTAGTGCTACCAGACGTTAAATTTTTTTATCTTCATCAGATAAAATGAGAAACATGCCTGTTGTGACCACATTACATTGACTTTTAGCAAGTATGCTGCATGATTTTTAGAGATGATAAATAATGCCATTTGTTTAAGAGTTAATAATCTCTCTATAGCAGCTGACTGGTTACCTGGCAACTGCTAACTCTTTTAAGTGAAGCAGAAAGCTCCTTAGAAGATATTAATTAAATCAAGTCTACATTTGCTATAATTACACAAACCACCACTTTGAAATGTTAAACGATTATCGTAATAAATTTTATGCAGCACTGTGTCAATTGATTTCAAGTTTGTTTTTGTTATTTTTTCTTCCCCCACCCAGGATGGTGAGCAGTTTGTAAAGAAGATTGGCGGAGTGTTTGCCTTTAAGGTGAAGGATGGTCCCGGAGGCAAAGAAGCCATGTGGATTGTGGATGTAAAAAATGGGAAAGGCTCTGTTGATACTGATGAAGGTTAGTCAGATGTGCCAGGAATTCATGGAATGTTGCTTCTTTAGAAGTGCAGCAGTAAAACACAAACTTGTAAGCTCCAATTGATCCACTCCATTAAGCAGCTGAGGCATTAAAAATGGCAATCCTTGTTCATCACAGCCTGCCTGCCCCCTCAATCAGAAGTTGCAAAGTGGCAGCGTGAGCTCATCTTGACACATTCTGTCGACCACTTCTGGCTTTAGTAGGACTGATGTATTTATCAGGCTGACCAAATAGTCAAGAGTTTGACTTGTTATATTATTCGGGACAATAAGATGTCATTTTGTTTTGGTAGAGTATTATATTGGTCTACTTTCCCCTTTTTGTATTATTAATATGTAGCCTTTGTCAGAATGCCTCAAATCTCACAGACTTGCCACTGTTTATGAGGTACTGTACCATATAACTTCTCCCCACCTTACTTTTACATGTATAACCTCAGGCAATTAGGTGTAGTAAAAGGCAAGCAGGAGTTAAGTTACTATTTAAACAATGTATTATTGATAATATTCATAAATAACAATCTGCAAAGTACATCTGAATATTGGCAGCCATACAATCTGATAAATGGTGATGTGTAGTTTCAGGCAGCACACAGACTTGTTAGTTACTTAAAATGTCTCTAGTTAAGGCATTATTTGTGGTCAACTTTCTTCAGAACAGGCCACATGCCTGTTTCGATATGGCTGCCTAGCTGTGGTCTTCATTATGTTTTCCTTTTCAGTTCATGGTGTGTGAGATGATATTTCATCAGTTTGGTAAGAGCGAGGGAGGGTGAGGTAAGGCAAGCAAATTTATAGGTTTTCTGTCCAACCCGTAGAGCCAATAGGACGTCGTAGTACTTAAAGGCTTTTGATACAAGCCAATTTCAAACATCCATACTTCAGACCAATGGGGGAATAGAATACCTTCACACCTGCCCTCCAAACCCTGTGTTAGGGTAAAGCTTGGCAGTTAGGCAGCCTGGCTTTCAGAGAAACATTTACCAAACCTGTTTGAGGCACTTCCCCCAACTCTGTCGTAAAATTCACCTTCCTGACTTAGGTTTTGGGGACATGAATGCTTCTCACTAATGTAACACTAATATTATATTGCTTTGCCTAAATTACAAATAAAGACATAAAATATCTATCAACTTGTATGCAAAATTTCACATCACGACAGGTGTTTTTCACCAAGACTTGGTATTTGATTGATCTTTATTGTGGTGAAAAATTTTATACATTTTTATTTCTGGTGGGAGTGGTTTCAAAACACAATGACAGTGGGGCTTTGTGAAATTAAAGAGAATAGTGTCCCTTGAGAAGTAGTGTGTCATTTCTGTCCCCTTTCAGCACACCGCAGTTTACAGTCCTTCTGCAATATTAAAACAGGATTTGTTCCTGCCTTGCGCCCTGTGTTGGCTGAGATTGGCTCCAGCAGACCCCTCTGACCCTGTAGGTAGGATATAGCTGGTTGAATAATGGATGGATGGATGATTAGTTCCAAAGGTAGAGTCAATCCAAGCCTATGTTTTCATCCATATCAATTGTTTGTGAACTGTCAATCTTTTTATTTGTATGTATTGTCACAATAACGAGACATACTCAAGATAAAAGATTTGAGGCAGCCACCCGTATAATCTGGTATCCCGACTGCAAAGTCGTTCTTTTTATCAGAATATACAGCACTGAAGTGCATACAAACGAGTCCAAAACAAGACTTGAGGGAAAAGGGGCGGGTTTTTAAAGGGGGAGACAGGAAGTGAGGTCATAAGGATCGAGCACGTGGTCTTCAACCATTGGATCACAGCCGGACGTGACGTCAGAGGGGCCGGAGCTAGTGAGGTCAACTTCCATTGGCTCGGTCCCGGAAGTAATGTCAATAGAGCCAGGTGGACTCTCCCAGGAATGGTCTACAGGGAAGGGAGAAAAAGAGTCAGTGTACTCTGCCACATCCCGGCATGCCTCCGAACTGCCTTCACTCAAGCCCTTTAGCTGCCTCCC
Source organism: Polypterus senegalus (assembly GCF_016835505.1). Taxonomy (NCBI): domain Eukaryota; kingdom Metazoa; phylum Chordata; class Cladistia; order Polypteriformes; family Polypteridae; genus Polypterus; species Polypterus senegalus. The sequence goes on along the minus strand of NC_053167.1, from coordinate 135,967,952 downwards.
TTGCGCACGTGTGTGACAGTATGTACGGCGATCCCTTGTAGTTTGTAGTTAGCGACATGCGTTCTTCAAAAACAACATATCCATCATTATTACGCAACGCGCCTTCTGAATGCACTTCAGCATTCCTCCTAACGGTGACGTCCCAAATCGGGAAACAATTCTTCAGTGGGTGGCTAAATTTAGGCTGACGGGTACAGCATTGAACAGAAAATCTGTTTGAACGCCTGAAAACATCCAAGCTGTAAGGGCATTCATTTTGCAGTCTCCTAGACGTTCAGTACACTTCTGCCTTAGGCATTCCCAACACATCTTTCAGGAAGATTTTGCACGAGGACCTTAATTTCCATTAATACAAAATGATGGCAGTGGAGGAACTCACTGAGTGAGATGAGGAGAGCTGTAGAGAGTTGTGTGTGAACATTCTGCAAACTGTTCATTGAGATGCCATTGTCATGTGCAGCGACGAGGTACATTTCCATTTAAGTGGTTACATAAATAAGCAGAACTTTTGCTATTGGACTGAATCCAACTCGCGTGAACTTTATAGGAGACCCCTGCACAGTGAGTACACGTGTTACAGTTTAGTGTGCCAATGCAGAATTTTTGGCATTGTAGGCCCTAACTTTTTTGAGGAGGAGGGGAGCAACGGTCACTGGCACTTCAGAATGTTACATTGAAAGGCTTGAGAACGTTTTGCGGCCCCACTTGGAAGAAATGGATGTGGCGGATGCTTGGTTTCAATAGGATAGAGCAACAGCTCATAAGGCGCGGAGAGCCACGCGAGTTTTGCAGGAGATGTTTCCGGGGAAGCTGATCTCCCTGTGCGGCGATGTCAGGTGGCCTTCACATTCGCCTGATTTCACTCCATGAGATTTCTTCTTGTGGGACTCTCTCAAGTCGAAGGTATACACACACTTAACTCAAAACCTTGAAGCCCTCAAGGACGCTATTCACCACAAAATCGCCGCTATTCCCCTTGAAATGGCTGAAAGAGTCATGCGAGCATTCAGAAATCGTCTCAAAGAGCGTATCACTCGAAATCATCATTTTTAAAACACAGTGAAAATAAATCCATTATGTATACTCTCTCGTGTTTTAATGAAATTTATTTTATCTTGTGTTTTTGTAGAAACATTTGAAATGTAGTACTTCTTTTTGGCTGACCCTGTATATACTGTTTTTGCAGCTATTAATTGGTAAGGCCACACAGGTGACCACCTGTAAAGACAAAAATATACTCGATGCAAGCCAAGCCATTATGGAATTTGAGTAATGTGATTCACAGGGATTAGTAAGGCCAGGATTCTGTCTTTGGCCTTTGAAACAGCATTTTTTTTTTCTTTTCAGTAAGGTTATTTCCTGTTGCAGATTGGCTTTTTTAATCACTCCATTCACTCCTATAAAGAAAGATTGAGTTATGCCAATCAGAATACTTTAAGAACACCAACAAGAATCAGGATATGATATTCATTTTCATTACATAGGGTGTCCCAACCAAATACAAGTGAATATTGGAACAGATAAAGAGATTTAATACACTTTAGAAGAAATTTATCCTGTGAAAGTCTTTAACCAGTTTATATAAATTTTGTAAAGCAGTATGTTTTGTATCTTGAGTAATTTTTAAATATCACTTTATGACATCTTAATACATGAATATCACTTTAAGACGACATAATACAGTATGTAATTATTCTAGACCAGTAATGGCACACTACACGCTATACACCTGACTTGAGTATTCATAGTTTTCCTCCTCTTTCTCTGTACGTTTATCATTCGTTTGCTCAGAGGTTGATGCGCTTGCTGCTTCCTGAGCAGCTCTTCTTTTCTTCACCCTAGCAGCCCACTTCTTCTCTCCTTCCGTCAGTGTTTGTGTTCCAATTACTTAGTACATTGTCTTTAATTTTTCACTTAGGCTGGCACTTAAGTGTTCAATCTGCCTCAAGAATGATTTAAGATATGAAGAGGTAGGGCCAGTGACGGCGAAGGTTGTAGGGATGAGAACGGCACAAGTATACATGTGCCGCATTGCCTGCCTGCTGCTAAGAGTTGATTCTACAATGAAATAAAGAGGAATAACCTTGGAGGCCAATCGTTTCCCCGAAAGTGGACAGTAGATGTCCCGTCGTATGTGTGTACCAAATTTCAGGTGAAACGGTTTGCGAGCTACAGGTGATTTAACATCTTGGACTAACAAACGAACAGCCATGGTAGTGAATTATATATAAAGTTCACCATCCCTATTATCCAAGTGGCACAAAGCAAAGTATTTTAATGGTTCTAACAAGTTCTTAGAATTTTAATTGAATTATTTTTAATTCTTCATAGAATTGTTTTGAGCTGTTGTACCATTTAGGAGTCTTCTTGAAGAATTATCCCTCATGCACTTTTCAACACCGATCTTCTGCTTAATCTCAGCACTACCTTGGCTTAACTCGATCTGAGAGTTGTATTTTTGCTAGTCTTTGAGAAATTTGAACTGTTTTTGTGTTTTTAAACTCGGTTTGGAGTTCTAGACAATTGATGAAAAGAAAGAAAGAGACATCCAGATGTAGGTCAGAATATCTTCTATAGCATTACTAAGGCTCTAAGAACAACTTCTTTACTTTATTGACCTGAAAAGATTATAAAAATAATATCAGTGTTCTGTGTAGCTGAGTTGTCATTTATTTCAGGCTGTAATCGTTAAAATAAAACGCAGTGCAGATATGGGAACAAATGGCTGCCTCATGTTAGTGGCACAGAGTGTACTTTTATAATAGTTCACATTTAAGCCAGGTTTTCTCAGTGTGATTAACCAAAGAACAGTGTGTAAACATGTTCTTTTTTGTTTTGTTTTTTTAGCTAAAAAGGCAGATTGTACCATCACAATGTCTGATGCAGATTTACTGGCCTTGATGACTGGCAAAATGAACCCTCAAACTGTAAGTTGTGTACTTTAAATTCCATATATGCTTCAATGAATGTTCAGTGCCTTTTTTTCAGCCACAGAATCCCACTTGTTTATATAATTTGTCTGCTATATTAGGACTTCAGAAATGCAAGAGGTACAAGTTTTCTTCTATTGGGGTTTTCAAAATGAATATCCTCCTCCTCCACATTTGAATATAAACTGCTCAAAAAAGGAACACTTTGAAAACACATCAGATCTCAATGGGAAAAAGAAATCCTCCTGGATATCTATACTGATATAGACTGGGTAATGTGTTAGGAACGAAAGGATGCCACATCGTTTGATGGAAATGAAAATGATCAACCTACAGAGCCCTGAATTCAAAGATGCCCCAAAAATCTGAGTGAAAAAATGATGTGGCATGCTAGTCCATTTTGCCAAAATTGAATTGCAGCAACTCAAAATTGTACGCAGCACTTTGTATGGCCCCTGTGTTCTTGTATACATGCCTGACAACATCGGTGCATGCTTCTAATGAGATGACAGATGGTGTTGTGGGGGATCTCCTCCCAGATCTGGACCAGGGCATCACTGAGCTCCTGGACAGTCTGAGGTGCAACCTGGTGGCATTGGATGGACCAAAACATAATGTCCCAGAGGTGTTCTATTGGATTTAGGTCAGGAAAGTGTGGTGGCCAGTCAATGGTATCAATTCCTTCATCCTCCAGGAACTGCCTGCATACTCTCACCACATGAGGCCAGGAATTGTGGTGCACCAGGAGCCACTGTACCAGCATAGGGTCTGACAATGGGTCCAAGGATTTCATCCTGATACCTAATGGCAGCCAAGGTGCCTTTGTCAAGCCTGTAGCGGTCTGTGTGACCCTCCATGGATATGCCTCCCCAGACAATCATTAACCCACCACCAAACTGCTCATGCTGAATGATGTTACAGGCAGCATAATGTTCTCCATGGCTTCTCCAGACCCTTTCACTTCTGTCACATGCTCAGGGTGAACCTGCTCTCATCTGTAAAAAGCACAGGGCACCAGTGGTGCATCTGCCAATTCTGGTATTCTATGGCGAATGCCAATCGAGCTGCATGCTGCTGGGCAGTGAGCTCAGGGCCCATTAGAGGACATGGGGCCCTTGGGTCACCCTCATGAAGTCTTTCTGGTTGTTTGGTCAGAGACATTCACACCAGTGGCCTGCTGGAGGTCATTTTGTAGGGCTCTGGCAGTGCTCATCCTGTTCCTCCTTGCCCAAAGGAGCAGATACTGGTCCTGCTGATGGGTTATGGACATTCTATGGCCCCCTCTAGCTCTCCTAGAGTAACTGCTTGTCTCCTAAAATCTCCTCCATGCCCTTGAGACTGTGCAGGGAGACACAGCAAACCTTCTGGCAATGACACGTATTGATGTGCCATCCTGGAGAAGTTGGACTACCTGTGCAACCTCTGTAGGGTCCAGGTATTGCCTCATGCTACCAGTAGTGACACTGACTGTAGCCAAATGCAAAACTAGTGAAGAAACAGTCAGAAAAGATGGAGGGAAAAATGTCAGTGGCCTCCACCTGTTAAACCATTCCTGTTTTGGGGGTCATCTCATTGTTGCCCCTCTAGTGCTTCTGTTGTTAATTTCATTAACACCACAGCAGCTGAAACTGATTAACAACCCCCTCTGCTACTTAACTGACCAGATTAATATCCCATAAGTTTCATTGAAGTCCATAGCGCCAATAATCATATATGGCATAAGACTGTCAGTGTTACTTTCAATTCAGCTGTTGATTTATGAATGGATTAAGACGCTTAAAGATCAAAAAAAGCCCACAGATTTAGTAGTTTTTTTTTTTTTCTTGTTCAAATAATCTTCCCAAAGTTGATTTCTAACTATATTAGTATAGTCTTTGGACTGTGGTGCTGAACTGTAAGCAACAAGTTTTGGTTTAATTTTTCATTTTGGATTCACTTTCTGACAGTGAACAAGACACATTTCATGGCACATTTCATTAATACAGTTTTATAAACTGATTTGTGTAAAAGCATCAACAGAATTTATATATATATATATATATATATATATATATATATATATATATATATATATAGTATATAAGTATAGTCATGAGCCAATTTACAGCCAGCTGAGTTTAGACAGGTTGTACTTATGGTCAAGGCCCGTATAAATACCAAAGGGTAATGGTGTTATAGAAATTGCTAAAAGCAGGCACAATCATAAATATTTTTTTGTTGTTATTTCACAAGTCTTCATATGTTTTCAGACTCTTGGAGGGTCCTTTAAGAGTTGCTTTGATTGGCGTTGCTTCACAAGGCTAATTATGTATTCAGCCTGTGCCACCTTCCTTACGCCAGTTTTTCTTAACCATTACGTTCTTGTGACTCAGTGTAGCCTTTTTAAATTCATTGACAACCCACTAGCAGCAATTACAGACTTGCCCCCTTGGTAAGCAAATGTGTTTGTTGGTCCCTCTTAGTGAAATAAGCTCCCTTAGAAATGGGGAAACGTTTAATGCAATGCTGGCGATTTGTTTAACCAACCCACTGTGACCCACTGGCAAAAAACCAAGGGTGACCCAGTGGATGAGACAAACTGGCTTAGGCGATCCAAAGATGACAGCCCATAACCCAGTGGTTGAAAAACACTCCCTTACAGAGACCCAGCTGTGTGGACACACAGACGCGTAGATTGGTTTGTGCTGTTCCACACCAGAAATTTAAAGTATACGTGCTAGTGACTCGCAGAGCCTCAAATACAATGACTTGTTCACTCTGAGACCAAACTACGGCCAAATGGGTAGTCTCCAATGGAGCTGTAAGTCGGCACGTGACTCTGTATGGTTAAATGTTTTTGTTTCTTACATAGCATTATTTGAACCTTGTTATGCTCAACAAAGTCAAAAGTGGACTGTACAGAAAGAAAAGACCCTCTGCATAATAAAATACAATTTTATGGCTTTCCCATTTCTGTTTAGCAAGCAGATTTGGCTGTTTTTTTTTTTTAAAGGTGTTGGTATGATGAGGTTAAATGCAGAGTCTTTGATAAGAATGGCTGAACATGGGTGTGTCAGTGTATTGATTTGATTCCTGAATTGCACCCAGTTTTGTTGTGATAGTCCACTTGAGTGTCATAAGAAGCTGGAACCTAAGTAGAGTCTAAAAATGGATAAAAGTTGTTCACAGAGTCGTTTTCTGTTCTGAACTAACATTGTTGTAAATCGGATAGAAACACAAACTCTAAAAGAAATATATGATTCATTCACTACACCGCATCATACCAAAAAGAGTTGGTTTCTGGGTTATTAGATAGTTATACTGCCCATGACTGGATGTTCTAGGATTGTGTGTCTGTCCAGTATGGCAGAAATTATCACAGCAAGTATAAACCTGTCAATCAGAGAGGATGTTTTTTGAGTTGCAATCACAGATTAAATCAGAGGTCTGCTTTCTTTAATCAGACTTTTGTGCCTTTTAGGTCTTTCACATTAGAATCATATTGCCCAGTTTTAGCACGTCACTTCCACAGTCGTCCCCAGTTTTGTAATTTTGAATGGTTATCGTCTACTTCTTAAACACACTCCTTCACAGCACAGTTTGGCATAGATTTTCTACTTCACTTCTTTCCTCCCTGGCCATCGGACTTTACTTTTATTCTATGTTAATTAGTGTTCTCTGATTTTAATTCTTTCTTTGTCTTTTTTCTCTTTCTTCATCATTTAAAGCACTTTGAGCTACATTATTTGTATGAAAATGTGCTATATATAAATAAATGTTGTTGTTCACTGATCTGTTTTCTAATGAGCTGTTGGGCTAAAAACAGATTTTTAAAGCACTTATCGAGCATTATAAAGGTGGTGTTCTGATCCTGTTCTGATTCACTCATAAACCTTCATAGTGGCAAACAAAAGCTGATTTCCTTTCTCTTCATTAACAGTGGAGTATAATGATGATGGTTGTATTTCTGACTTCCTTTTATTATTATAATAGCTTTAAAATTGCCTTTTTAAGGAACATTTTCAATGATGGCAATACACATTTAGCCGCCTCAATCAATGCAATGCAGTAAATGAGGTGACTTGATGGAAGTGCTTAAATGTATAAAGGGAATAGGGACGTGAGATGGTCAATAAGAATCTGCTCATTAAAAGGAAGGTGTCAGATGGATTACATCGATGTAAAAGCACCAGTGAGATATATAGTACTTTTTCTCCTGGCTTAACTATCCATTTTAAAATTTTTCCCCCCTCATAGTTTTAAATTGGAAAACGCACTGCCTGTGGTGTGTGTTTTGATTAAGAGAGTGTCTTTGGGTATTCTCACACTAAACGCGCATTAGTTCTGTGCCATGCCTGAGCACGATTTGTCCCAAGCTAGCCTGCACTCACACAGTGCTTTAACATTCTGGGCCCTGGCACGCTTTTGTCATCACCATGTGAGCTTGTGTAAAGCCCAAAACAAGATCTGAACATGGGGTGACTGTGCATTTCAAAATGATTTTCCTTATTTTGTGTTGTTTTTTGGAGTCATGTAGGGCAGGATAGCGTTCCACCCTCTTAAAGATTTATTGAGTGTGCAGTGTTTTGCTGTTAATTGTGTTGTACGTACTAGAAGATTTTTACGGAGACAAATAATATTAAGGGAGGAATTTGCAGCTTTTCTTGCCAACTACAATTCATGTTCATCTATAGGATGAGAATGAAGACCTGTCTTTAACTCGAATGCTGTCGAATGAAATGATATTGCATCGTTGATGTCTGTGTTCAGGCACATTTAGCAATCACACTTGTCCCAAATCCTACTGAACTGTGCCCAGGCCTACCTTTTCCAAGTGGGCCAGGGCACAGTGCGGTTGGCATGGTGCAATTGCACTAGTCAAATGATCTGTACTTTTTTTTTTTTTTTGGGTTGCCTGTGGACAAACTTGCTCGGGCATGAAACAAATTGCAAATATGAATACACCCTTTTTGCTCTGTGTGTTGACATTTTCTCACTTTTGGAGTAATATATCTAATTTTGCTTATGGAAGGATTTTGATAAAATAATAACATTTGTACTACACAGCAATGACATAAAAACACTTTATTAAAACGATAAACATGATGTTGCATCACTAACATTTTTAGTAATAAAATGAACTGTGTTTTTCATTCCAACAGATGGCATGTCACAAACCCTACTTTAACAAATCCCATACCAAGTGGCATGTAAGAGAGACACGTGCATTGCATGGTGCGCTGCGGTTTGCGTTGACTACTTAAATTTCAACCCATCTTAGACGGGTAGCACAGTTAATTCATTAATAAACAATTCTCCTCCTCAGTCTTTTCATACCTGGATCAAACCATTAATTTAGAGAGTGAGTTGCCAAGGATCCCACAATACGATAATATGATGCTACAGTAATATTGCATTTTTTTTAATGTTTTACATTACATTCAGTTTTGTGATTCGAATCCTTAAAATACTGCAGTTTATTCCCATATTTGTTTGTGTCATTTCCCCACACGTCTAGTGAGTATATGAATGAAAGATTTAAGCTGTTGGATTTTTAAACTGCTAGAGCTTCTGATTTCTGGGTTTAATTGCTGTGATAAGGCCAAGTGAACCACAAAAGCTCAGATATAAGGGAGAATACATTTATGACTTTGATGAAGGAATATCAGTGTTGCTTTTTATTTTTAGCACAGAACATTGCATAAGCGTATAGAATGGATATATCGCCATATACAGTTAAGTGTATTGTTTAGTTGAGTGAATTTGGAACTGCACATTGCTAAAACTATTTATACCTGCCCACCACTCAACTTGTCAGTTTTTATGCAGCCCCTGCCTCTCGTTATTAGTGTTTTTCTCTTAGCCATTGACTACATAACTTACAAATGAGTTTGGTACCATGACATTATTTTGATTGCACAGTGCTTGGGAGGTGTTCAGGGTGTTTGCTTTAACCTCAATATGGATCACATCTGTAGAATGCCAGCAGTAAGATTTAGGATACTTATTGAGCAGTGACCTGAAGAGTTCAAGAGTTCATGATTCTCCAAGCAAAGTAAAGCCTCTTTAGGAATTAATGAGTTCAAGAATTTTTCATTTGATGTTTAGGGTCAACATCTTTGTTTGTCTCCAGTCATGGGATATTTATATATTTTTATATACATTTTTTCAGCACATTTTGATTTTTACAGTACCCATCCTTTAAAGGGCATGGGGTTATTATTGTTGCGGTGGTTTAGCGCCCTGCCCACGGTTGGTTTCCTGCCTTGTGCCCTGTGTTGGCTGGGGATTGGCTCCAGTAGACCCCCGTGACCCTGTAGTTAGGATATAGTGGGTTGGCTAATGGATGGATGGATGGATGGCTGGGTTATTGTCGTCACATGTGAAGAGTATTTGGAAATTCCTGTGCTAAATTACAGTTAACATGTTGCCAATTTCCATCACTATGATTAGTGAGTAATTACCTTGAAACTTGAATCTTTTTTACCTTAAAAAACTACCATACCTGCTTACCTGAAGAATCTCAAAGCATCCTTGTAATAACAGATAGTACACTATTAGAGGAATAAGCAGCAGAATAATAAGCAACTAGCAAATTGTGCTTGTGAAAATTTTGCTAGAATAAAAGTGTTAATGAAATGATGATGAGGGAGAAAATAACATCATGCATTACAGTAAGAAAGGAGATTATCTTAATAACTAGTGACTTGTGAGAGGACTCAATAGTAGAATAGTCACATGATTAGTATGGGATGTCGTTATAGTCACATACACTTTGCATTGTAAATATTCCTGCTGTTGTAACATGAGCAGGTTAACAGAACATACTGGATAAGAAGGGAAATGCAGGGCACATGTAAGTCAGGTAGTGTAATGTACCGACGTCTAGAGTAATTGTCAGAAAACGCCATTTGTTGCATAAACAATATTGTCATCGAAAATATTCTCCTGTGTGTAACCCGCAAGTACCTCTACATTTAAGCCAGGTTTCAGTGTAACTCTGGAAAACGTACTGTACAACTGGCCATGGGTAAAATCGGGAGGAGGAGGTTAGGAGCACACACTGATACAGCACATTTTCCGCACCCACCACATGACAAACCAACTTAGGACCCGAGTGCAGCCATGTAACGGGTGACACCTCAGCACCACACTAGTTTAGATGGAATGGGACCAGTTTGAGGGTTTTTTTAAATGGTGGCTGGAGTGCCAATTCTGCCACCAACCCCCAGGTGTTTCCCTGCAGATTGTAAAAACAGGGCCTGGCAAATAAACTCGGACGTCTGTAAACATTTGTTGTTGTGACTTGGTGATGGTCATACAATATGCTAAACGAACGGGGAATTGCCTGCACCGTAATATAAAGGGAATATCTTATTTTTGAGTTGTCAGTGTTAGAGAGAACCTGTCGCTTTTCCGTCGTAATGTTTCTTGTTGTCTGGCAGTTTGCCGCTGCACTTCAGAAAGGTTGTGTGTGTAATTTATTTTTTGTTAACTGTCGAGGTGCAGGACTTGCTGCCGCTGATCCTTCGGATAATGTCGCTCTGTGATTTGTCGTACGTTGTCTTTGTTGTTGTTGTTGTAAGGCATCTTGCGTGTATTATGGTTGGTCTGCCGTGATTTCGATGTTTCTGCTTCTGTGCATTGGTCTGAGTATGTAGGCCGGCGAGACCGTTTCTGTTGGTCGCAGCTCCGCTGTATGTGCCTTTTGATTTTATTGAGAGACTTACGTTGAAGTGAAGGAAAGAGGTGTAAAATGGTAGGGTCATAATGCAGTGTCAGTCAGTAACAAAGTATGCACTGAATAAACAGTCAAATACCACAGTCGATAATCGGTCACATTGTAGAACTGAAGATAAGCTGAAGACCAAAACTCAGAAGCACGGATACCTCGCTGCTGTTGTGGAGGGATATGGTAGTTGTGGCAACCGTTGTTTGTATCGAGCACGGACAAACGCAAGCGAAATATAAGGATTTTAATGTTGAGTTGATAAAGTAGTTCTGCTATCTTTCCACATTTCCAAATTTCTTCATGCTGAATTCTCAATGAGTCAGGGTAGAGATGAATGTTTTGTGTGTTTTGAGGTTGGCTATGCCGATACCCGCTCAGCTTTAGCATGATTGTGTAATGCGCCATAACTGGCCTGCCACACAGATTTATCTGCACTTGTTTTTGCTTAAGGATTTTCTGCAACTCTTCATAATAGACTGTTTTTGCATTTATTACAGTTAAGTAGATTTTATTTAGACAATGTAAAAGATATAGCCTGTCTACACCCTTTGGGGTGGGGGAAAATAAAACCTTTGGCATCAGTAAGACGGCTTGCATTTGCTATACAGAAAGAGCAGGGCTTACAAACTTCTTAAAGTCCCTCCTTCAAGTCTCCACGTTTTTAATAGTATTCCATTGCTTTGTGCCACACAATAGAGCGGGCAGCAGTTTAACCGTAAAAAGGAGGAATTTTTCCTTCACTAGGAGGTTGAAGAACATCCTGAAGGCTTTGTCCTCTGTTCTGCCATACTGTAATTAATTAACAATTAGTATGAGCTTATTATTATACCCCTATTTTATAAAATTGATTGCGTATGTCTTTTTAATGGTGGGCTAGGGGTTTTTACACACTTCTATTAATGTATATAATTTTTTACAACAAAATCTGAATCAGAAGACCATCCTAAATTCATAAAATGTAATCAAGCAGTGGCAATTAAAATTTTAATTTCAAAGGAGAACAGGAGAATAAAGAATACACCTGGGATAAACAACCCATAGACCTCACCGGTACTACCTGATCAGAGCCATATGGCCGGCCAGCAGGTTGTCACAGTCCAAATCTCTGCAGATGAACTTCATTGTATAATATTCTTCTTAATGATGATTGCAAAGTTTCTGTCCTTGGTTACAGTTGCAGTGTTTTTTGGCACAATTCCTTTGGAGAAGTAAAAAGATGACGCTGCCCTGTTAGTGACCTCAAGTAAGAATAATAAAAGGAGTGATGTTTGAAATAGATATTATTTCAATGCTAACTGTAACTTCTACAGTTTGAACTTATTTCAGTTTCAAACCAAATGATAAAGGAGAGCCATAAAACTTGAGACTATTTGCCAGCATTGCCTCAGTAAAATAGTTTGTTCCATTCTCAAATGCCAGCTGTTTGCAGACACACTTGAAGCATATTCACACCAATGCTTTTGATCAATCGATGGTCCTCCACTTCTGCATTGTTGACCTCAGTACTACATCTGGGTCATGGCAGAGGACTACCTTGGACTCCTTTGCCAAAGTACAGTACACAAGAGACAGTATCATGTGGGAAAACATTCAGTTATTCGCTTTTTGGCGGAGGCTGTACTACCATTTAAACAACATCCAAAAAGCTAGCATTTAAAGCTTTAATGCTCAATTCAGTTAATAAAATGAGGCTCCCAGGAGGAAGGTACTTTTCTCATGCTGCTTTTCCTGATCTTAGAGTAATAGAGCAAGAGTGATTGTTCTTGAGGAAACCATCTCTGATTTTCCCTGTGAAACATCATGTTCTGTCATGACTCCATTTCTGACCCTGACCATCCATTATGTCACATTTGACTGCCAGCTTTAATTTGGATGTTTACAAGCACTGCACATGCCAGAAAAACACACAGCTGAGACAGCCTTGGGTCGACTTTTGTTTTTCTTCTCTTTCTCTAAATTGGGGCCTGGAAAGGAACAGACTCTTGCACAACAACAGACAATGGCGTGAACATTGTGGCAGTAATTAGAGGATAACACTGGCCATGGTTTAAATGCTTTGGATAGTAGCATTGCCACACCAGCGGGGTTTTCAATAAAGCCTGGCAAAGTAAATAACGGTATTAGCCAGCCTTCCTGGTACAGAACCTCCATTGTCTACCTTAGGATTTTAAAAATGTCTTACTTTTGTTATGGTTCATTTTTATAAGTGGTTATAACCTGAGGCCTTTTATTTAACCAATGTTTATATGCTTCCCTTTTCTTTGAAGCATTTGTTACAAGCAAATTTACCCTGTTTATTTAAATAAACTACACTCACTGTTTCATTTGGCATATTCTATAGGCTACTGTTGGTTAGAAAGTAGCTTGCACTTGTTTGTTTAAAGATATAAAAATTGCACTGTTTTTAATGAAAAATGCACAGAAACCTGTTTAAAAAAATGACTGCAAACTTCCTTATAACTCCCAACCTCTAGGAAAGCAAAAAGAATTTACTTTTGTGCAGCCCAAATCACACAAGGATGGAATCAATGGACTTTAAAAGGTCGTATTTACTTGATAGCTCCCCCAAAGCCGTGACTCTCTGAAAAGACAAAAAAAAAACACACTCCCAAAAAGCAATTGAAAGAGAAGACCCCCCTTCTAAGTAGGTTGGGTGTGCAATGGGTGTCAGAAGACAGGGTAAGTACAAGGCTCACTACAGAATACAAGTCATCCTCTTCTCATAACTAGATAGCCAATCTATCTTTGCCACCTCAGAAATTCAATACAATAATACGATATAATCTGTTCCTGCACCGCAGTCCTCCTCGGGTGTAGGCACAGAGTGCCAGGACAACTACCAAGATGCAAGAGTAGACTATTCTAAACAAAAAAATTAGCACCCTCGAAGATACAGATTTGTTAAAGCACTCAAAAATAAAGCAGAAACTGATCAACATAATCGAAACAAAAATATCTGTCGCTCAAGTTAATTGTAGAATTATGGGCAGCGATGAAAGTTGTAAGAGAGAGAGTCAAGGACAAAAGTCTGACATAGTCACGGTCCTAGAGACACCGCTGCCATCTATGAGGGACGTTCAGAAAGTTACCGTACTATTTTTTTTTTTTCTATTAATTAAGAATTTCAAAAACAAATGACATCACTTTTCTACATCGTCACCTTCCTTTCCGATGCAATTTTTCCTTCATTGTACCAACTTTTTAATGCCATCAGCAAAAAACGTTTTTTAGTTGAGCGCATAGCCACTGATGCACTGGTGCTTTGACATCATCATTACATGAAAATCTTCTTCCCCTTAAAATGTAAATTAGATGATGCTAAATCCAGAATATGAGCATGTGTGTTCCATAATCTCCCACTTTAATTGTCCGAGGGTTTCCCAAGCATGGACTACATCGTGGGGGCGGGCTTGTCATGCAACAACACAGTTCCCTTTGACAGATTTCCTCCACTTTGTGGGTTTCACTTCTCTCTGAAGCCTGTCACAATACGTTGCACTTGTGACTGTTGTTCCACGTTCCTGATAAGTTTTGAGAATAGGCCCTTGAGAGTCCCAGAAGACGGTCAACATCAACTTTCCTGCCGACGGTTGCGTCTTCCGTTGCATACTCTGCCGCTTTCTTTCGGGGTTGTAATGGTGAACCCACATTTCATCACCAGTGACTATCTGCCGCAGAAAAGTATCACCTTCTCCATGATAACAGGCCAACTGTTGGGAACAAATGTCTAAGTGCTGGCGGTATGCAGTTATCCTCCTCTGTCAGTTGCTTAGGCACCCACCTGGCACACACTTTACTGAAGTTATGGCTGTCATGAATCAGGGCATAGGCATATCCAATAGTCACATTCAGCTCTCCCGCAACCTCTTCAACTGTTATTCTTCTGTTTTCGCAAATCAGTTCCAGGGTTCTTTCTTCATTCCTTGTGGTCATGGCTGTAGCTGGCCGTCTGGAGCGCTCTGCATCCATCACACTAGTAGACCATTTTCTAACATTTCAATCCACTCATAGACGATTCAATGAGAGAGTATTTTATCCCCATACTGAGCACACATGCGGAGATGAATTGGTGCTCCCGGCACATCTTCTGCCCACAAAAAGAGTATGGTAGAACGCCGTTCCTCTTTCGTGCAATTTATAAATTTCGCAGCCATCAGGGTGTCAACTCCTATACTAAACTGCAAGGGAAACTGGCTTGCCAGACAGAACTAGTTACATGACAATCTCAGACACGACAAATCACTACTCCTCCTGCCTTCACCACTTCCAACGAAAATATAAAAGTCAGGAAACTTTCTGAATGTCTCTCGTAGCAGCCTAGTCTCTCCTGAGCATTCTACAGTACAGTCTGTGCTGGGCCAACCAATTCTATTGAGAGGACCCTTCTTTGTGATGATTCCAAAGCTCCTTTATCTGAGATGATCTGTAATCGGGGTATGCCAGACTAAAGTATTGTGTGTTCAGCCTTAATTTAAAAGCTGAGGG
This sequence comes from Polypterus senegalus, assembly GCF_016835505.1. Lineage (NCBI taxonomy): Eukaryota > Metazoa > Chordata > Cladistia > Polypteriformes > Polypteridae > Polypterus > Polypterus senegalus. The sequence goes on along the minus strand of NC_053167.1, from coordinate 135,952,826 downwards.
TTGTAGTCTTTTATATTAGCAGGCAGGAAAACCTGGGTGTAATCTTCAGCATATTTTGTTAAGTTATACAAATAATATAAACAGTCAATAAATATAAATTAGTCAGTGTGGTGTGCATATTACAGTCATCTTCTCAGTTTTGCCCCTTTTTGACCACCTCATCTCTTATCATTAGGTCATTTTCAATAAGACTGAATTGCAATGTGAAATCAGGTGCATGCGTTAAAATTACACATACTGTTTGATGCTTTTATACAAGGTGACTTACAACATTTAAGGCATATAATTGGTTCCATTTGTTTTTCCAAGTTGGAACACAGGCAGGTGAAGTGACAAACTTAGGGTTTGAAGTCTAAAGCCCTGGCCACTTACCACACTGCCTAATTATATTTAAAGGAAGTTTGTTTGGTTTAAAAGGTGATCTGATTCTAACTCCTTCATCTTATTCTTATTCTTTTGGCAGGCATTTTTCCAGGGGAAGCTCAAGATCACTGGAAACATGGGAATGGCAATGAAGCTTCAGAGTTTGCAACTTCAGCCGGGCAAAGCAAAGCTGTGATAAAGAGAATGTGGTTCCCTGTAACTGTCGTCCTGCCACTTGCCCTCTACTGCACGGAGAGCCAAACTTGACAGAGTAGCTTGACTACAGAGTGAAACTGGAAAGGGTGGGTGGGTGGTCATGACTCAATAGCTCAGAAATAATTCCTTTCTTATTTGACTCACTAATTGCAGTGCATTAAAAATGGCAGCCACAGTATAGACTTGCACTTGGGCTGTGCTAGTATTGCATCTTGATTTTTAGAGATCTCTTTTTGTAATACGGCTGAATTTTTCATAGGCCATCCTAATCATGGACCTGTGAGCATTTTAATTTTTCTGGACCTTACATTTTGTTAATTTCTAATTTTACTCTGAATGTTATTCCAGCACACTGAAAAACAGATTTTTTTTTTCTCTTTAAACAGCCAGTTTACATATTGATCATCAGATCTGAAGGCAAAATAAATTTACAAGAGTGCATTATTGTTGTTTTCTATTAGATTATAATCTCCATATCCATTGCTGCTAATACGTCAGGGCACTTAGTGAAAACATGTAAAAAGTGTGAGTGTACAGCTAGCCACCTGAAGTTTGTGTCCTCTCTTACATGGTGGATGATGAAAGATATGTTCCCTTATCCCACACTGTGTTCAGCCATTCAGGTTAAAAAATAAAAAAAAAAAAGAATCAGTAATAACACCTGGTAAAGCAATAAAAGTCAAGTTGTCTAAGTTAACTTCATAGCTGTATGATCCTATTTGTAAAGTCTGCACTTCGACCATCTTGGTGCAGTATTCCTAAAAGCTTCATTTTAAATGTTCCCATGAAATACGGTACTGTTATTCTTTATTCCCTTAAGATGAGAAATCTGCTTTCTGTTCTTGTTTTTTGTTTTTCTTGGCTTAAGGAGTTTAGAGCTATTTCAAGTTGATGCTCTGGTATGGAACCCATAAACATGTTGAGTTCAGCTGCCAGTTACATCTAATTTGCAATGACTCTCCTCTTGGCAAATTACACTGTGTAACTGTAGCCATGTCTGATTAATTCCTCATTACTGTAGGTCTGCACATTTGAAGGGGGTTTAGCCTTTTATTTATATATATATATATATATATATATATATATATATATATATATACCTTCTCCGTAATTAAACTTCCCCGCTCCCTGAGGAGAAGGAGGGGGCATCGTAACTTTTGTCCCCATTATGGTGGAAAAGAAAGATTCTGGATATACATTTCTAGAAAAATCATGTTTTGTATGCTAGGATGACTGTATGGTGAAAGAATTGCACAATGCATTCATGTCTACAGGATTTGAAATTAAAAAACAGAACAAGTCATTTTCTAGGTGGGTCAGACTTTAATGTACATTTACTAAATCAGCATAGCAGCTTGTCTTTTTTCTCTTGAATAATGTTTAAACTCTAAAGGAGAAAAAGGCATTTTAATTTAAGGTCTTGAAACTGTTTTTTCCAAATTTTTTATGATGTGTGTGTTAGCACTTACTGTGTTTCCTAGGTTAATATTCTGTAATTAATGGTCCTCTTATACCAATTTGGCTAAAAGTAACATTCTTAAAAGGTTTCAGTAGAATATTGTGTTGTCAGCCGGCGCTCCACACCACTTAATACCTCAACTCGCATTTAAATTGAATTTTGGTGTCCTTGTCACTTCTCTTTAATTATCCTGCATACTGCAGGTAACTGCTGGCGTCTTCTCTTTTAATTTATAGGGGTTATAACTTTGCATATCCCTACCAAGTGAACTGCGCTATAACACCAAAGCACTTGGGAGCAAAATACACCGAGCCTGTCTTGTTGGACTGCAGGTTAAGGTTTTCAGTGGCCGTAAAAAATACAGTGTTAAATGGAATTTTATAAAATATAATATTAAACATGGGTTGTGATGGATTCTTATAAGCTACACTATTAAAGGTGGGTTGTAACTGTCCAGTATATAGAAAAGCCACTTTTTTTTTTTTTTTTTTAAGGCAAAATAACTGACCACCTTCTGCTTTAAAAGAGCAGTTACTCTGTTTGAGATGTAGAAAGTCTGAGAGAGAAAAGGCAAGGATTGACTGGATCCATCGATATTTGAGAGTGTATACAGCGACTTTGCAGTGCTGAAACATTAAAGGAGGAATCTTTTAAAATTAAGCGGCCGCACTAGCTGATTATAATAACCTAATTATTTGATAATCCGATTTCAGTGAATGTGTCATTATGATTCATGGCCAGCGTGTTGCTGAGTGATTCTGAAATTGCATTCAGTATCACGATTGTAAGGATGCACATGGTCTTTGCAATAAGATTAAATAAATGTGTACACCTAATGATTAAATTCAGTGTCCATATCTTTAGGATGTTTGACCCAAATCAAGTCCTGCGGCAGTAACCATCGTTTTTTGGGATAATTTAAACTGTGCCTCCAACTTGCTATTATAGGTCCATAATGACACTTTTGAATGATCAGGCATTTGAGTGAGTAGTTGCCAGAGAAGGAAGTTAACACAAGAAAGTAGTTTAAAGTATGTTAAAGCTGATGTAACGTAGAAGGCAGCCAGCAAGTGTGTGGAATGTTCTAGACTTTCCTAATCACGAACTTGTAGTATATGTAAAGTGTTCCCCTCTGTAAAAACAAGTCAGTCTAATGTACTTGCTTTGTATTTTATTTTTAAACCCAAAGAGCCTACATTTCTGATTCTGTTTCTTTCTAAACTTAATGGATTAAATTATTTCTGAAGTGTCTGTGAGTTCAGAAACGGATTTCAAAGAGCAAGGAATGCATTTATTAATAAAGGAACTACTAGCAAGTAGTTAAAGTAAATAAGAAAATAAATTTAAAAAACTGTGTAAAGGGTTTAACAGAACTGCCTTCATTCCGTTTTGAGTTGTTAGACTTGGGCCCTGATAACTTTACAAGTGTTTAATTTGTAATCTTTGCTTCAGGTGTTGGCAATGAATAATGCTGTATGTAATAATGACAATAATAAATTAAAAATAGTTTTCTCTTATTACGTATGTGTTGCTCTTTTTTATATGCAGTTCTGCTTATTTGGCTAATAAAGGTCCTTATGTGACATTTGAGGGGGGAAAAAATATTTGTGTGCTTCTTCCTGAGCTCAGGAGTATTGCAGCTCTTCCTAAAGTACTGTATATTGATGCGCTGAAGTTCTTGTGTGCCGCGAGGAAGGAAATCACCGGCACTTTGGGCCTCGCATTTTTGCAGTGTGTGTGTGTTGGACATTCCATGTGGTTTTGCCTTTTTATTTGTACTTTTTCAGCCTGGAATAATCTCTCGACACACCTTCCCTGTGTAAAGAGGATTCTGAGCTATGACTAAACACTAGCAAGAAGAAGGGGGATAAAGAAAAATGGTGGACTGATGGACAAGGGGCATGCAGCATGAAAGAACTCTGATGATGCCAGGCCATATTCTATTTTCAACCAACTAATTCAAGAAATTCAGGTAGCATTTTAATGATGTTGCACATTACCATACCCCCATTTTAAATGCACATTATCTAGCTCAAATAAATAGTCTAGAACTGAGTGAGTCACGTTGCTATGATAATACTGTAGGGTAAATTTTTATAATTGCAGCCCACCCAATATCTCACAAATTTGCAATTTAAAACGATCGAGTGAAATTAGCCAAGTCTTGCTTGCTTTTCTTGATCTAATCCTCAATTTCTATAACTCAAGCTGGTTCTAGATGGAGTAGCCTAAACAGCTTTTCAGATTTCACAGCATTCATGCAGTGATATTGTGTATGTGTAAAATCTGGAGTTACACTTCTTATTCCTGGATTAACCAAATGCAGACATGTTAAACAAGTTGTATGTACTGTATGCTATAATTTGTGACGTGCATCCCCCTTGAGCTAGCTAGAGACCTTTAAATGTGTTTGGTGGTGACCCTGAATATAATCTTGTCCTGGTGACCCTAATCAATGTTAATGACAACCTATAAAACTGTCATGTGACCCTCATTTATGCACCAAATATTTGGGGTGATGTTTTGGACTTAATTGGTGATCCAATAATGGATCCTGGAGCTCACCTTAAATACAGGATGATGGCGCAGGGAAACAGTACATTTTGGAACTAGGTGTTGGCGACCCTGTGGCATTGGCAGTCATTTGAGACCAGTGCGACCTCGTTTAGAAACCCTTGTCATTAGTTATAATGGAGCAGTGCTGGAGTGGTGCATAACGAGCGTTTGCTGTGAAAGCCTTTTATAAGAATGGTGATAGTGTAACTGCCATGCAAAGGGAATTTCAGCGTCATTACCAGTTAGGACGTCATGATCGCGTCCCGTCTGCTCATGTGATTACAACATGGGTGCGTAATTTTCAAGAAATTATTTCAGCCTTTAAGAAGTCGTCCCCAGGTTGAGCCACTTCACATACTGCCTGAGAATCGATGGCAGCTATTCGACGACTGTTTGGAAGGTGCATCATTTCACGCAATGGTGACAATCCATGGCCTCTGAGGTCCCCAGATCTCACTGTGATATTTCATGCTGAAATGTATTGACCAGGGTGAGCAGAGCTGTCACTGTGGTGTTGCCCTTCTTGAATCCTGATTGATTAGGGGAGAAGAGTTGGTTAGAGGTGGCACACTCCCAGAATTACAGAAAGAACAAGAGAGACACAGGCTTACTTGAGATGGTTCAAGAGTGGTGGTCTTGGGGATGGGGGGGGATATAAATCATTTGCAATGAGTGCAGAATGGAGCTGCTGGAATCCTAACTAGGAAAAGAAAATCTGAGCACATTTCTCCAGTTTTGATGTCACTACACTGGTCACCTGTGTCATTCAGAATTGACTTTAAAATTCTGCTTATGGTTTACAAAGCCTTAAAAAAATCTCTCTCCATCTTATATATCAGAATGTCTGTATTCCAAATCGTAACCTTAGATCCTCAAATGAGCATCTTGTTAGACTTCCAAGTGCAAAACTTAAAAGACGTGGTGAGGCGGGCGGCCTTCTGCTGTTATGCACCTAAAATCTGGAATAGCCTGCCAATAGGAATTTGCAAGGCTAATACGGTGGAGCAGTTTAAAAAAAACTGCTGAAAACACATTATTTTAACATGGCTTTCTCATAACTTCACTTTAATTTAATCCTGATTCTCTGCATATTCAATTTATTATAACTATTTATGATGGCTCTAAAATCTGTACTAACCCTTACACTCTCTTCTGTTTCTTTTCCCGATTTTCTGTGGTGGCGGCCTGCACCACCACCTAGTCAAAGTACCATAATGTTCCTACAATGATGGATTAAAGGGATGGGGGATGAGTGGACAGGTAGTGGGGGTAATTAAAGAAGAGTGTGGTGGAGATAAGAGAGAGGAGAAGGTTGTGTTGTGCTCAAGAAGGGTGCAGGCCAGCAGTTGGGAGTGAAGAGAATCGACTGCTGATGACGGCCATCTTTTCCGTTGTGTCACAAAGTCATCAACAGTCAAGGTGGAGGGTTGAGGAGAGAGGGGACTTGGCACTGTGAAGACTGAAAACCAGAAAGAAATTTCATCTTTGGTGAGAGGAAATTATTAAAGAATTGTTCAACCTGAAATGGTCTAAAATAGTCCCAGAAGAATGCGTCTTAAGTAGTCGGACCGATGTTCCTAATGTAGAAAGCAGGTAAGGGGCCCTACTGTAAAAACAAAAAAACTCAACTGTGTGCTCGGTGCGATGCCTCACATTTCTTGCCTCGTACAGCTTTAAAGAGTCTTCCTCCAACAAGAAGGATACGACAACACTTGGTGTCTGAGAAGGCTGAGAGCTGCTGATTAATCGCTGTTAAAGTGTGTGATTAATTTTAGTTTTTCTACGATTACGTTTTTTTAATGCAACCCTTAAATGCGTTAATTTAGTCCGCTGAATTTGACCGCACATCACACTTGCTGAAACAACGCCTGTTTTAGTAGAGTAATATTTTACTCTACTTTCCCCTTTTGTAGTATTAATATGTAGCCTTTGTCAGAATGCCTCAAATCTCACAGACGTAGCACTGTTTATAAGGTATTGTAGTATATAACGTCTCCCTGCCTTCCCATCTACATTTATAACCTCAGACATTTTGGTGTAGTAAAGGACAAGCAGGAGTTGAGTTACACTTTAAATGTATTATTGATGGTATTCATAAATAATAACAATAGGCAAAGTACAAGTGAATAATGGCAACCATACACCCTGATAAATGGCGATGTGTAGTTTCAGGCAGCACACAGACTTGTCAGTTACTTTAAAAGTCTCTAGTCAAGTCCTCATTTGTGGTCCGCTTTCTTCAGAACAGGCCGCATGCCCATCTCAATATGGCTACCAAGCTGTGCTCTTCATTGTGTTGTCCTTTTCAGTTCATGGTGTGTGAGATGGTCTTTCATCAGTTGGTAAGAAAGAGGGAGGGGTAAAGCAAGCAAATTTATAGGTTTTCTGTCCAACCCCTAGAGCCAATAGGGCGTCGTGGTACTTAAAGGCTTCTGATACAAACCAATTCCAAACAGCCAAACTTCAGACCAATAGGGGCACAGAATACCCTCACACCTGCCCTCCAAACCATGTGTTAAAGTGAGGTTTGCCAGCCAGGTAGTTGACCTCCATGCGGGGGGTTGATTGAGAGGGTCCTGCAGAGAACCACTTGCCCAACTGGTTTTTGCTGACTCCCCTGACCCTGTCATAAAATTACAAAGACTCATTCCTAAAGGCGGGGAAGGGTTTCTTAACCGTCAAACCATTGCTGTTCTTAACACTAATTTTACATTTGCTTTGTCTAAATTACAAATAAAGACATACTAAATATTTATCAACTTGTATGCAGAATTTCACACCACAATGGCGCCAAATGAATCCAAGTCTATTTCTTGATAATGGCCTTCCTTCATCCACACATACCATTAGAGTCACCACTTGTCCCTTATAATATCCCATATTAGAACATGAAGTACAGCATATCGTACTGAATCAGTAAGGCACACGGTTTGTCTCGTATTTTCGTACACATACAGTGGTGTGAAAAACTATTTGCCCCCTTCCTGATTTCTTATTCTTTTGCATGTTTGTCACACAAAATGTTTCTGATCATCAAACACATTTAACCATTAGTCAAATATAACACAAGTAAACACAAAATGCAGTTTTTAAATGATGGTTTTTATTATTTAGGGAGAAAAAATCCAAACCTACATGGCCCTGTGTGAAAAAGTAATTGCCCCCTTGTTCAAAAATCACCTAACTGTGGTGTATCACACCTGAGTTCAATTTCCTGATTACTGCCACACCTGTTTCAATCAAGAAATCACTTCAATAGGAGCTGCCTGACACAGAGAAGTAGACCAAAAGCACCTCAAAAGCTAGACATCATGCCAAGATCCAAAGAAATTCAGGAACACATGAGAACAGAAGTAATTGAGATCTATCAGTCTGGTAAAGGTTATAAAGCCATTTCTAAAGCTTTGGGACTCCAGCGAACCACAGCGAGAGCCATTATCCACAAATGGCAAAAACATGGAACAGTGGTGAACCTTCCCAGGAGTGGCGGCCACCAAAATTGCCCCAAGAGCGCAGAGACGACTCATCCGAGAGGTCACAAAAGACCCCAGGACAACTTCTAAAGAACTGCAGGCCTCACTTGCCCCAATTAAGGTCAGTGTTCACGACTCCACCATAAGAAAGAGACTGGGCAAAAATGGCCTGCATGGCAGATTTCCAAGACGCAAACCACTGTTAAGCAAAAGAACATTAGGGCTCGTCTCAATTTTGCTAAGAAACATCTCAATGATTGCCAAGACTTTTGGGAAAATACCTTGTGGACTGATGAGACAAAAGTTGAACTTTTGGAAGGCAAATGTCCGTTACATCTGGCGTAAAAGGAACACAGCATTTCAGAAAAGAACATCATACCAACAGTAAAATATGGTGGTGGTAGTGTGATGGTCTGGGGTTGTTTTGCTGCTTCAGGACCTGGAAGGCTTGCTGTGATAGATGGAACCATGAATTCTACTGTCTACCAAAAAATCTTGAAGGAGAATGTCCGGCCATCTGTTCGTCAACTCAAGCTGAAGTGATCTTGGGTGCTGCAACAGGACAATGACCCAAAACACACCAGCAAATCCACCTCTGAATGGCTGAAGAAAAACAAAATGAAGACTTTGGAGTGGCCTAGTCAAAGTCCTGACCTGAATCCAATTGAGATGCTATGGCATGACCTTAAAAAGGTGCTTCATGCTAGAAAACCCTCAAATAAAGCTGAATTACAACAATTCTGTAAAGATGAGTGGGCCAAAATTCCTCCAGAGCGCCGTAAAAGACTCATTGCAAGTTATCACAAACGCTTGATTGCAGTTATTGCTGCTAAGGGTGGCCCAACCAGTTATTAGGTTCAGGGGGCAATTACTTTTTCACACAGGGCCATGTAGGTTTGGATTTTTGTTCTCCCTAAATAATAAAACCATCATTTAAAAACTGCATTTTGTGTTTACTTGTGTTATATTTGACTAATGGTTAAATGTGTTTGATGATCAGAAACATTTTGTGTGACAAACATGCAAAAGAATAAGAAACCAGGAAGGGGGCAAATAGTTTTTCACACCACTGTATGTACACTGGCTCTTCAAAGTGCAGAGAATAACATGAGCACAATTCAGCTCAAGCCAGGTACACAAGCAGAGTGAATCCGTTTCATTTTCGTGTCGTGCTAACGTTGCAGACAGACGAGCTCTGTGCATCAAGTGAGACTGAGCGTCAGTGTCGTTCTTGCCATAATGTCGCATCACACAGCAGGACAGAACATCCAGAACGAGACGCTACACGCAGTGATGTTTGCTTGATTAGATGAGATCAGATTACCTTCTTGTATAATACGCTACCGTGGCTGTTCGTTTGTCTGTCCAGGATTTTAAATCACCTGTAGCTCGCAAACCTCAATTTCAATTTCAATTTGACCTGAAATTTTGTACACATATACTACGTGACGTCTACTATCTGCTTTCGAGGTGATGATTGACCTCCAAGGTTATTCCTCTTTTTATTTTTATTTTATGTTATTGTAGAATCAACTTCGCTTCCCAGGTCCTCCCTGCGTGGTGTTTGCATGTTCTCCCCGTGTCTGCGTCCTTCTACAGCCCAAAGGCATGCAGGTTAGGTGCATTGGCGATCCTAAATTGTCCCTAGAGTGTGTGTGTGTCCTGAGGTGGGCTGGCACCATGCCCGGGCTTTGTGTTAGGATATAGCGGGTTGGATAATGGATGGATGGATGGATGGATGTAGAATCAGCTCTTGGCAGCGGCCAGCAGGGCAGTCGTGCAGCACATGTATACTGGCGCCGTTCTCATCCCTACCACCTTCGCCGTCACTTTCCCTACCTCTTCGTATCTTAAATCATTCTTGAGGCAGATTGAAGACTTAAGTGCCAGCTTAAGTGAAAATTTAAGAAAACGTACAAAATAATCGCAACACAAAAACTGACTTAATCAGTTTGAACGCAAAAAGATGACAACGAAAGAAGAGAAGAAGCAGGCCGCTAGGGTGGAGATAAGAAGAGCTGCTTAGGAAGCAGCAAATGCATCAACCTCTGAGCAAACGAACGTTAAACGTGCAGAGAAAGAGGAGGAAAACTAGGGATGTACAAGTCAAGTGTATAGCGTGCAGTGCACCGTTACTGGTTTATTTATTAAAGCACATGTAAAACAACGGAGGTTGTGCCAAAGTGCTGTACAAAGAAGCATTCAAATAAGCACAATAGAAACAATCATGGAGAGCAGATTAATAAAACAACCAATTATAACATCCACACAATCCCATTATACACTGTGAAAGGCGGAAGAAAATGAGAAGGTCTTAGGCCGACTTTTTAAAACCTCGATAGAGGATGAAGACCTGATGTGAAGAGGCAAGTCATTCCAAAGCCGTGGAGCAACAACTGAGAAAGCTCCGTCTGTCCACTACTTCAGCCGAGATCTTGGAACTGCAAGGAGAAGTCGTCCAGATGACCTCAATGCTCTCTGTGCCACATAGGGGTCAAGGAGGTGACAAATGCATTTTGGACCGAGATCATGCAAGGCTTTAAAAACAAACAACAAGATTTTAAAATCAGTGGGACGCCTGACAGGTAGCCAGTGGACAGAAAGGCTAAAATGGAGGGGATGTGATGCTTTTTTCTTGACCCCATTAAGAATCTCACTGCAGCGTTTTGAACCCACTGAAGGCGCGACAGAGCAGATTTTGGAAGACCCACAATATACAGTGCATCCGGAAAGTATTCACAGCGCATCACTTCTTCCACATTTTGTTATGTCACAGCCTTATTCCAAAATGGATTCAATTCATTTTTTTCCTCAGAATTCTACACACAACACCCCATAATGACAACGTGAAAAAAGTTTACTTGACATTTTTGCAAATTTATTAAAAATAAAAAAAATTGAGAAAGCACATGTACATAAGTATTCACAGCCTTTGCCACGAAGCTCCAAATTGAGCTCAGGTGCCTCCTGCTTCCCCTGATCATCCTTGAGATGTTTCTGCAGTTTATTTGGAGTCCACCTGTGGTCAATTCAGTTGACTGGACATGATTTGGAAAGGCACACACCTGTCTATAGAAGGTCCCACAGTTGACAGTTCAGGTCCGAGCAAAAACCAAGCATGAAGTCAAAGGAATTGTCTGTAGACCTCCGAGACAGGATTGTCTCGAGGCACAAATCTGGGGAAGGTTACAGAAACATTTCTGCTGCTTTGAAGGTCCCAATGAGCACAGTGGCCTCCATCATCCGTAAGTGGAAGAAGTTCGAAACCACCAGGACTCTTCCTAGAGCTGGCCGGCCATCTAAACTGAGCGATCGGGGGAGAAGGGCCTTAGTCAGGGAGGTGACCAAGAACCCGATGGTCACTCTGTCAGAGCTCCAGAGGTCCTCTGTGGAGAGACAACCATCTCTGCTGCAATCCACCAATCAGGCCTGTATGGTAGAGTGGCCAGACGGAAGCCACTCCTTAGTAAAAGGCACATGGCAGCCCGCCTGGAGTTTACCAAAAGGCACCTGAAGGACTCTCAGAACATGAGAAACAAAATTCTCTGGTCTGATGAGACAAAGATTGAACTCTTTGGTGTGAATGCCAGGCGTCACGTTTGGAGGAAACCAGGCACCGCTCATCACCAGGCCAATACCATCTCTACAGTGAAGCATGGTGGTGGCAGCATCAGGAACTGGGAGACTAGTCAGGATAAAGGGAAAGATGACTGCAGCAATGTACAGAGACATCCTGGATGAAAACCTGCTCCAGAGCGCTCTTGACCTCAGACTGGGGCGACGGTTCATCTTTCAGCAGGACAACGACCCTAAGCACACAGCCAAGATATCAAAGGAGTGGCTTCAGGACAACTCTGTGAATGTCCTTGAGTGGCCCAGCCAGAGCCCAGACTTGAATCCGATTGAGCATCTCTGGAGAGATCTTAAAATGGCTGTGCACCGACGCTTCTCATCCAACCTGATGGAGCTTGAGAGGTGCTGTAAAGAGGAATGGGCGAAACTGACCAAGGATAGGTGTGCCAAGCTTGTGGCATCATATTCGAAAGACTTGAGGCTAGAATTGCTGTCAAAGGTGCATCGACAAAGTATTGAGCAAAGGCTGTGAATACTTATGGACATGGGAGTTCTCAGTTTTTTTATTTTTAATAAATTTGCAAAAACCTCAAGGAAACTTTTTTCATGTTGTCATTATGGGGTGTTGTGTGTAGAATTCTGAGGAAAAAATGAATTGAATCCATTTTGGAATAAGGCTGTAACATAACAAAATGTGGAGAAAGTGATGCGCTGTGAATACTTTCCGGATGCACTGTAAAGAATTACAATCAATGTAATAAAGACATGAAGTCCTTCTGTGATAGAAAGGGATTTTAGTTTAGAAATTTGCCTCGGTTGGTAAAAACTGGACTTTACTGCCACGGAGATTTGTTTTTCAAAACTTATTGACGACATGAAGGTGATATTCCTCGGTTCCTGACATCATTATGAATCATTGCTGCCAAGGCCGATTTCAACTGCAGATGTGGTAGGACCAAAAATAATGACCTCTGTTTTATTTTCATTTAATTGTAGGAAATTTTGTGCCATCCAATATTTCATATTCTCAAAGCATTTCAACAGCTTTCGTTACAGATGAAGTGATGTCAGAACTAACTTCGAGGTGGAGCTGCGTGTCATCAGCATACCAATGATACGCGACATCATGTTTGTAAAAGATGGCCCTCGTGGCCAGCATCACCATCAACACAGGAGCTCCACAAGGGTGTGTTCTCAGCCCCTGCTGTTCTTCCTCTACACCCATGACTGCACGGCCACGTATTTCTCCAACACTGTCTTGACATTTGAAGATGATGCCGTGGTACTGGGCTTCATCACAAACAGTGAAGAGATGGCCTACATGGATGAAGTTGCGAACCTGACATTGTGGTGCCAGGAAAACTGCCTCCAGCTCAACGTAAGCGGCATCTGCCGGACTCTGCCCACTTTCCACGAGCCACCCCCCCATGTTTCGCCAGTGTGCATGCCCGTCATATCGATTTCAATTCCTTATAGTTACTCCTCTCAAACCGGTAGTTTAGTAGCCTGTGCATTGAGCATTTATTAAACTTTTGACTTCTACTAAACTATTGAGTTCTCTCAGTTCTGCACCCGAAGCAAAACCACGAAATGGATGTGAGTTGGTTTTATATAAATGTATCTCTCTATTATAAAAGAAAATCTTGAGACGAGACGAGACTATTGCCATGAGATTTTTTCGAGTCCCGCCCTCCCCTCCACCATTTCCGGTTCACGGCCTACGCCCGCGGTCCTCTCACCTCTCATTCGTGTGAATGCTTTTGTCAGACACACTTCCTGCGTTCTCAGCTCTTATCAATTTTACGTTTTCCTCACTTTAAGTTCCCAATAAAAGAAGACGAATTATGTCCAAATCTTATTGAAGAATTTCATCACGAAGGGTTATTAACAGAAGAAATGAGTACACGGGCAATCCTAGCACCGAGAAACGATGAAGTCAAACGAATAACGAGAAATTTGTCAATCGGTTACACGGCAAATTGGTTGAATGCGTATCAATAGACTCTGCTGAAACAGTTGGTGGTGATGGTGCGGAAGATGAAAACATCGACTTACAATATCACGAGAATATCTACAACCGTTAACATCATCCGGTCTTTGACCACATGGATTACTGTTGACAGAAGGACGTATCGTAATGTTATCGCGTAATTTATGTCTGAGTGATGGCCTATGCAATTGGACAAGATTAGTTGTTTAAATTGTTTAAATTTGTAAAATTTAACAGGCAACAAAAAAGGTAATGTCGTACATCTTCAGGGGAAAACATTAGGCAGCAAAGGAGATCTTGATATGCCATTCGTATTAAAACGTTTGTTGTTTCCCGTTAGAATAGCTTTTACTATGACAATTAACAAATCACAGGCACAAACGTTCGATAAAGTCGATTTATTTATTAGAGAGAAAGAAACAAAATTCACTCATGGGCAGTTATAGCTGCGTTGTCACGATGTAAGTCCAACCACGGAATCAAAATTCAAAGTGATATTTGGACGAAACGAAAGTTTTGCAATAAAAGTGTAAGTTTAAAAAGTATTTGTGTGTTCATTTCAAAGCCAAACAGAACGAAAACGTATAATGCATCGAATAACTCTTAACGCAACATGAAACATAATTTTCTTTCAATTTATTACGTTTTACTATTTTTTAATATGGTTAATTATGCGCTGTAATATAAAATAGTTCAATTGCGTATATATAATACAATTCCCATGAAAATAACAAGAAATTGTACATCGACATCCCCATACGCGAGCGGCAGAGCCGAGAAGTCGCTAATACGTCGCGTCCGCACGGGGGTTGGCGAGTGAGGCGAGCAAGGGGCAGAGCCCCCTAGTACCACATACAGTGGGTATAGAAAAGAATCCCCCCCCTTCGAAAAATTCCCTTTTTGTTGCTTTACAGCCGTAAAATGAAAACACAAACCAATATTTTTTTCCATCTTTACTTACCCAATGCAATCTCTAACATCCAAGTGAAAGATATCACAGTTACAGTTTAGAAGAATTTTATAAAATCAAAAACAAGAAATGCTAAGATGAATAAAGGATCCCCCCTCCTAAACTCAGTCAGGTGTCAGTGCCCACCATTTCCATTGCGGTTACTGGCTTCCTTCCACCGGTGATCAGTTGTAATGAGTGTGATTAATGAAGTTGTTCCTGGTCCATTCATTTCCTGTCCTTGGTAGTGCAACTGACCGCAAACACCTGACTATGGGTGGCAGGCCACTTTCGAAAGATCTCAGGGACAGAGTTGTGGACAGAAGATGGAGACAAAAACATCTCAAAGGCTTCATCAATGCCAAGGAGCTCAGTAAAATCCACAACAAAGAAGTGTCAACTGTTTAGTACAGCTGGGACCCTCCCTGGATCCTGCAAAATGTTTGGAAGAGCAAGGAGGAAACTGGTAGGAGAGGCTAACGAGGGGCCAATGGCCACTTTGAAGGAGTTGCAGGATTTGATGGCACAGAGTGGTCATTGTGTGCAGGTGACAGCAATTTCACAGGCGCTCCACAATTGCTTCTTGTTCTGGAGGGTCGCCCTTCTCAAGAAAGGCCACATTAAGACTCGTTTGAGCTTTCCCAGAATGCACCTTGAAGATTCTGATGCCAAGTGGAAAAAGGTCTTATGGTCAGATGAGACCAAAATCCAACTATCTGGCCTCAATACCAAACGGTCCACCAATGCAGCTCACCATCCACAACACACCATACCTGCAGTAAAGCACAGAGGTGGCAGCATCCTGTTGTGGGGTGGCCTGAGGCTCTCGTTAGGGTAGAAGGAAGAATGGATGGGGCAAATTCTGGAGGAAAACCTGCTACCCTCTGCCAGAAAGTTGAAGATGGGCAGAATGTTCACCTGTCAACACGACACAGCAAAATTGAGCACACAGTGGCCGAAGGAGAAAAAAAGTGAATGTCCTGGTGTGGCCAGTCAGAGTCCAGACCTAAATCACACTGAAAATCTGTGGAAAGATCTGAAGATAGCAGACCACCAACACTCACCGTCCAATGTGAGCGAACTTGAACAGTTCTGTAAAGAAGAGTGGGGGGCAAATATTGAGTGGGCTCAATCTAGATGGGCAAAGCTGATAGAGAAGAATCAACAGACTCAAGGCTGTCATTAAAGCAAAAGGGGGGTCAACAAAATGACATTGACATTGGGGGGGGTGATCCTTTATTAATCTCAGGATTTCTTGTTTTTAATGTTTTTAAATTCTTCTGAACTGTAGCTGTGATATCTTTCACTTAGATGGTTCGGTTGCATTGAGTAAGTATAGCTGGGAAGAAATATTAGTTTGTGCGTCTTCATTTAAGGCTGTAAAGCAAAAAAATGGGAATATTTCGAAGGGGGGGATCCTTTTCTATACCCACTGTATACTCGCTTATAAGTTGGGTCTTGAAACCCGAAAAATCGATCATAAAATCAGACCCCAACTTATACACGGGAGAACTTAAGCACGAGGATATACGGTATACAGTCACATGAAGAAGTTTGGGAGCCCCTCTTAACTCTTTGGATTTTTGGTTCTCGTTGGCTGAGCTGTCAAAGTAGCAACTTTTAATATCTGACCTGCCTTATGGAGACAGTAGGATTACAGCAGTGACGTTAAGTTTATTGGATTAACAGAAAATATGCAGGTTAGGTGGATTGGTGAGCCTATTGTCCCTAGTGTGTGTGTGTGTGTGCGCCCTGTGGTGGGCTGGCGCCCTGCCTGGGGTTTGTTTCCTTTCCTTGCGCCCTGTGTTGGCTGGGATTGGCTCTAGCAGACCCCTGTGACTCTGTAGTTAGGATATAGCGGGTTGGATAATGGATGGATAATATAATATGCATCATAACAGAATTAGACAGGCGCATAAATGTGGGCACCCAACAGAGATATGACATCAATACTCAGTTGAGCCTCCTTTTGCTCCTTTGAGCCTCCAGACGCTGTCCTCCTATAGCCTGTGATGAGTGTCTGGATTCTAGATGGAGGTGTTTCTGACCAGTCTTCATACAAAATCTCTCCAGTTCAGTTTCATTTGATGGACAGCCTGCTTCAAATCATCCCATAGATTGTCGATGATATTCAAGTCAGGGGACTGTGACGGCCATTCCAGAACATTGTACTTCTCTCTCTGCATGAATGTCTTTGTAGATTTCCAACTGTGTTTTGGGTCATTGTCTTGTTGGAATATCCAACCTCTGCATAACTCCAACTTTGTGACTGATGCTTGAACATTATCCTGAAGAATTTGTTGATATTCGGTTAAATTCATCCGACCCTCGACTTTAACAAGGGCCCCAGTCCCTGAACTAGCCACACAGCCCCACAGCCTGATGGAACCTCCACCACATTTGACAGGAGGTAGAAGGTGTTTATCTTGGAATGTGATGTTCTTCTTCTGCCATGCAAAGCACTTTTAGTTCTGACCAAATAGCTCCATTTTTGTGTCATCAGTCCAAAGCACAAATGAATCTGGCTTGTCTAAATGAGCATTAGTATACAACAAGCGACTCTGTTTGTGATGTGAGTGCAGAAAGGGCTTCTTTCTCATCACCCTGCCATACTGATGTTCTTTGTACAAATTGCGCTGAATTGTAGAACGATGTACAGATACACCATCTGCAGTGAGATGTTCTTGAGGTCTTTGGAGGTGATCTGTGGTTGTCTGTCACCATTCTCACAATCCTGCTCATATGCCGCTCCTGTATTTTTCTTGGCCTGCCAGACCTGCTGAGTTGGTTTAGCAGCAACTGTGCCTGTGGCCTTCCATTTCCTGATTCCATTCCTTACACTTGAAACTGACAGTTTAAACCTCTGAGATGGCTTTTTGTAGCCTTCCCTCTAAACCAAGAGACTCAACAATCTTTGTTTTCAGATCTTGAGAGTTGCTTTGAGGATCCCATGCTGTCTGTCACTCTTCAGAGGAGAGTCAAAGGGAAGGAAGCACAACTTGCAATTGACCACCTTAAATACCTTTGACCACTCATGACTGGACACTCCTGTCTATGAAGTTCAAGGCTTCACGAGCTCATCATACCAAGTGATCAGCATTGAGCAGAGACAGGCATTCAAATCAGCACAATGACAAGGGGACCCACATTTGTGCACAGCCAGTTTTTCACATTTGATTTAATTTCATACTAAGTACTGTGTCACTAAAAATCTTTGTTCAGAAAACACCGCAGTACTCCTAGGAAATGAAAGACATGCCACTGTGATCATTTATTGCTGAAAGGAGAGTCAATTATTATGCCGGCTGAGAGGGTGTCACAAACCTTTTCATATGACTGTATGTATATATTGTGTGCAGTTAGTTTCAGAACATTTCAAACAGGGGTGTGCGGCGGTGCACTGCAGGCTACGACATCGGCCTATCCTGTTTTTCGGCTGCCTTAAGGTAGGACAGGCTAGCGGTTACGATCGACCCGTTTCGGCGTGGCGGGGCACATTTGTCACAACCCCATCGACTGTCACATAAAAAAGAACAAAACAAACAGTCGAGCAGAGCTGTGCTGGAAGGCCGACACACTAAGTGTGACCCACCCAGAAATCTCTGGTCGTATAAACCGATAAGGTCAGCAACGGCAGTTGACAAGTGTGACATACCCACCCTGTAATGTGACCTCGGCATTTGGGGGATTGTGTGGGGCTGGGGGGGGCAGGTTTTTGGGGGATGTGAGCCTCCTGACCGTCTACAGAGTCCCGAATGGAGAAAACACATACGTAGTAACAAATATGGGGGACGTGGCATTGTGTACCAGACCACCACAGACTCCTCTATTTTTAAATCCTTTGGAAAGGAAGTGGGAAGAAGTCCAGAGTTTAAGAGGAAAAATATTGCAGGAATGAACGTCTCGGTCGCCTCGCAAACACATTTCCATATGGCGACTGGAAAAGACCTGCTGTTGAGAAACGCAGGAAATTCTTGTCGGAGCGGCCGTGCAGCGAGCGGACGGTGGGGGGTGGCGGGGTGGGGGTGCATTTTGTTGTTTTTTTTTTCTTCTAGCTCTTTCTCTCTCTCTCTCTCTTTCTCTCTCTCTCCTTCCCAGTCCCTCATTAACATCTGGAAGGGATCTCTCCTTTTCTGCATTTCCTTTTGGATATTTGCGCGTCCTTTGCTGACATGGAATTGGTTTGGAGAGTCCGAAGTGCACACATCTGACGGGATCCTTTGAAACACCCGGGTAAGTTCAGTCTTTTTTTTTTTTTTGGTTCGGGTGCCATTTATTTGGTAGTTTCTCTCCTTTGGATGGTGTCCTGGACTATGAGAGGCGCTATATGAGAGAGATCTCTTTGATGGATCTTTCTTTCTTTCTTTCTTTTTTTTTCCCTCTACTCCTCCACTGTTTGTTCTTCATTAACTCTTTACCTGCAGGAGACCTTCCTGTTAAACAGCCAGGCGCCGTTTCATGCCAGCAGAGGGCGCTCTCACATGCACCACCTGTGCTTTTTGGTTTGACTTGAGGGCTTTAGTGAAATTAGATTTAAAAGGCCTGATGGGGGCATTGGCCAATATCACTCAGCCAGCGGAGACTGCCCCCCCTTTGTATGCGGCCCCTCACTCCATGTCGCAGATGTGGACCCTCGCCAAACCGAGCGCTGCTCTCCTGGCTCTGTTCATGCTCAAGCTAAGTAAACACTCGCCTCCTGGCTGTGGCGGCCCAGTCTGACGCATCGGGTTTCCTTCGTCTCGGACACGTCGGACTTTTGTTTTCTTTTCCTTGGAGACTTTTAGTTTACAAAAGCGAACTGCCGAGGTCTTCTGACTCTCACCCTGCTGAACGACAGACTTCTGCTTTTGTACAGGACCCTGGCATTGAATATAGCGCCTTTTATAGTAAGTCCAAGCTGCCAGTGTGACTTTACAGGTACGGCACAGTATGTGGCACACGATGTGAGCACCGGCGGGTGAAACCACTCAGCTCTGGAACTCACTGCCATCTGAGCTTGGAAATATTGAATCATTCTCACTTATCAGATCTAAACGTAAAACTCATTTGTTTAAGACGGCTTCTTCTCTTTGACTACAATTGCTGTGTCTGATTTTAAATTTTATATTTTAGTTTTGTTTATAATGTGTGTTTTATCTATTGTTTGGTGCCCTACAAATAAATAAAGTGTATTATTATTATTTTTATTATTACTCACATTAGCGTCACACAGTAAGTCATTGTCTGTGATTTAACCCCTGTATGTTTTCTTGTATATAGCGCCTTTCACATCGGACCACATGCAGAGGTACTTTCTGTTGCCCTTAAGTACTTTTCAAATTTTTCACCTGAGGTTACAGGCAAGAGAAGTGAGTCACTCAGGATTACTGAAGGAGGTCAGTGGTGACACTCTATATAGCGCCTTTCATAGTAAAGTCCATGCCAATGTGACTTTACAGCTACAGCACAGTATTTGTCACACTATGTGAGTATTGGCAGGTGAAGGCCCTCACTCAGGGTGACACAGTAAGTCATTGTCTGTGATTAAACCCCTGAATGTTTTGTTGTTTATAGCGCCTTTCACATCGGACCACATGCAGAGGTACTTTACGTTGTCCTTAAGTACCTTTCAGATTTCTGGACTGTGTTTATAGGCAAGAGAAGTGAGTCACTCAGGATTACAGAAGGAAGTGGGTGACGACGGTTAGACCTGGCACTCTATATAGCGCCTTTCATAGTAAAGTCCACACCAACGTGCCTTTACAGAGAGAATGCAATATTTCTAATATTTCTGTTATGCGAGTACTGGCAGGTGAAGCCACTCACTCACTCAGGGTCACACAGTAAGTCATTGTCTTAGATTTAACTCAAGAACGTTTTATATAGCGCCTTTCACATTGGGCCACATACAGAGTTTACATTGTCCTTAAGTACCTTTCAAATTTTTCACCTGAGGTTACAGGCAAGCGAAGTGAGTCACTCAGGATTACTGAAGGAAGTCCGTGGTGACACTCTATATAGCGCCTTTCATAGTATACCTGCTCTGCTAGGTCTTCATTATTAGCCCTTCCATGCTAAGTGACCTCTTATCTGACATTTGGTGCTTTGTGGTTTACATTCCAGCAAGTCAACAGCTGGGAGCCCACAGTGTCTGCTTGACAAAGGGGCAAAACAAATAGGCTGGTGCACGGCTCTTGCCCTCACGCCCGCTGAAAGTCCTAATTAGGCATTGACATTCAAAAACTCTGGGATTTCAATGATCGCTTGTGGTGTCCTCTTCCTTGCAGAATGGCGCACTGCCAGGGCTTCTTATGGGCACTCTGCTTGGCAGTGTTGACTTGTGGCTCAGTGGACTGTCAGATTGGGGACAATGAGCCCGAGTTGACCTTCAAGGAGAAGGTGCCACCTGTCACCAAAAACGTCTGCGTTCCGGAATGCAAGTGCGTCAATGAGGGAGAGGTGAACTGCGAGGGAGTCAATCTGGCGGAGTTCCCTGAGGATTTGCCAGAAAGCACCCGACACCTTTTGCTGCAGGTGAAAATCTTCTTTCTTTTGAACTTCACACACCTGGGCCTGTGGGGTAGGAGATAGTCATGGCTGTGCCCACCTATACAAAACACTGGAAACGTTGCCAGCCTGATACCCCCTTCCTTTCTAGGGTGCTACCTTGTGCCTGCTGCTGCTGCCATTTTGTTTATGGCCTAATTCAGGGTAAATTCATTGAAACATGAGGGATTCAAATTATGAACTGTGGGCAACATGGTGGCTCAGCGGCTAATTGTGATTTGTAATAAAATGTATTGCATTTATCATTTCAACAAATGGTGCATCGAAAACTTTGAACACTACTTTTACAAATCCCATACCAAATGGTATATAACACAGACAGGAGTATTGCATTTGTCATTCCAAAAGGTGGCGCATCACAAACCTATTTAGTAACAAAATGCATTGTTTTTGTCATTGCAACAGATGGTGCATCAAACATACGGGTACTAATCAAGTGCATTGCATTTTTCACTACAGCAGATGGCGCATCAGAGACATTAACTTTTTTTTATGAATCCCGTACCAAATTGTTTATAACATTTATAACAGATACATTGCATTTGTCATTCCAACAAACAGCAACAGTTGGTGCAACAAAAACGTGTAGAATTAAAGTTCATTGTGTTTGTCATTCCGACGGATGGTGCATCACAAACATTAACATTTCTTTTATGACTTCCACATCAAATGGTATAAAACATAGACAGATGCATTACATGGTGCCCTGTCAATGTTGCTGAGGTCTACATTGATTATACATTTTAGATGGGTAGCACAACTAATATAATATACTGCTCAAAAGAATTAAAGGAACACTTTTTAATCAGAGTATAGCATCAAGTCAATGAAACTTCTGGGATATTAATCTGGTTAGTTGAGTAGCAGAGGGGGTTGTTAATCAGTTTCAGCTGCTGTGGTGTTAATGAAATTAACAAGAGATGCACTAGAGGGGCAACAATGAGATGACCCCCAAAACAGGAATGGTTTAACAGGTGGAGGCCACTGACATTTTTCCCTCCTCATCTTTTCTGACTGTTTCTTCACTAGTTTTGCATTTGGCTACAGTCAGTGTCACTACTGGTAGCATGAGGCGATACCTGGACCCTACAGAGGTTGCACAGGTAGTCCAACTTCTCCAGGATGGCACATCAATACGTGTCATTGCCAGAAGGTTTGCTGTGTCTCCCTGCACAGTCTCAAGGGCATGAAGGAGATTCTAGGAGACAAGCAGTTACTCTAGGAGAGCTGGAGAGGGCCATAGAAGGTCCATAACCCATCAGCAGAACCAGTATCTGCTCCTTTGGGCAAGGAGGAACAGGATGAGCACTGCCAGAGCCCTACAAAATGACCTCCAGCAGGCCACTGGTGTGAATGTCTCAGACCAAACAACCAGAAAGACTTCATGAGGGTGACCCAAGGGCCCCATGTCCTCTAATGGGCCCTGAGCTCACTGCCCAGCAGCATGCAGCTCGATTGGCATTCGCCATAGAATACCAGAATTGGCAGATGCACCACTGGTGCCCTGTGCTTTTTACAGATGAGAGCAGGTTCACCCTGAGCACGTGACAGAAGTGAAAGGGTCTGGAGAAGCCATGGAGAACATTATGCTGCCTGTAACATCATTCAGCATGAGCAGTTTGGTGGTGGGTTAATGATTGTCTGGGGAAGCATATCCATGGAGGGTCACACAGACCGCTACAGGCTTGACAAAGGTACCTTGGCTGCCATTAGGTATCAGGATGAAATCCTTGGACCCATTGTCAGACCCTATGCTGGTACAGTGGCTCCTGGTGCACGACAATTCCTGGCCTCATGTGGTGAGAGTATGCAGGCAGTTCCTGGAGGATGAAGGAATTGAAACAATTGAATGGCCTTCACGATCCCCTGACTTAAACCCAATAGAACATCTGTGGGACATTATGTTTCGGTCCATTAGGCGTCGCCAGGTTGCTCCTCAGACTGTACAACAGCTCAGGGATGCCCTCATACAGATCTGGGAGGAAATGCCACAAGACTATGGCGTTATTTCAGTGCCACTATTCTGAGCGCACGTAAAAAAATATTGCAAGTGCAAGTGTTGCATTTTGAGGAGAAATTTATTTTGAGCGTACAAAAGCTGAATTTGAGTGAACAAAATTCATTGCTGCGTGCAAAAAATGTATTTCAGTGTTTGCACTTATCCATATACACACACACAATAGCACCCCTCTCGCCAGTTTTTCATTTGCGCTTGCTCGCAATGTGTTGCTTGCGCTCACAACATTCTCTGCTGCAAGCGCTCAACTATCTGTACACCGTTATAAGTGTGCCACAAAACCAACCAATCACAGACTTGGTTTCAAAAATTCTGATTGGCTCTTACGGTCTCCAATCAGCTCGCTAGCTGCTGCATTCCGGAAACAGTCAGTTGGCATGGTTGTATAATGCAACTACATTATACTACACCAACGATAGTCTTAACAAATAATATATTTTAAAATAAAATAATTAAAGATATTATCCACAAATTGGGGTTTAATTAAGTTTAGCTGGATTTAGCTACATTTCGGACTGTTTCCGGAATGCAGCAGCTAGCGAGCTGATTGGAGACCGTAAGAGCCAATCAGAATTTTTGAAACCAAGTCTGTGATTGGTTGGTTTTGTGGCACACTTATAACGGTGTACAGAGAGTTGAGCCGCAGCAGAGAATGTTGTGAGCGCAAGCAACACATTGCAGCAAGCTTAAAATGAAAAAAACTGAGCGAGAGGGGGTGCTATTGTGTGTGTGTATATGGATAAGCACAAACACTGAAATACATTTTTTGCACGCAGCAATGAATTTTGTTCACTCAAATTCAGCTTTTGTACGCTCAAAATAAATTTCTCCTCAAAATGCAACACTTGCACTTGAAATATTTTTTTACGTGCGCTCAGAATAGTGGCACTGAAATAACGCCATACAAGACACCATCCGTCGTCTCATTAGGAGCATGCCCCGACGTTGTCAAGCATGCATACAAGCTCGTGGGGGCCACAAAAGATACTGAAAAGCATTTTGAGTAGCAGAAATTAAGTTTTTGAAAAAATGGACTAGCCTGCCACATCTTCATTTCACTCTGATTTTAGGGTGTCTACACAATTGAGCCCTCTGTAGGCAGAAAACTTGTATTTCCATTAAAAGACTTGGCATCTTTTTGTTCCTAAGACATTGCCCTGTCGTTATTTGTATAGATATCCAACTTCATATTGAGATCTGATGTATCCAATGTGTTTCTTTAAAGTGTTCCTTTAATTTTTGTGAGCAGTGTATAATGCAATATAAGCAGTATGGAGACTTGTGGGTTCACTTCCCGCGTCCTCCCTGCGTGGAGTTTGCTTGTTCTCCCCGTGTCTGCGTGGGTTTCGTCCCGCAGTCCAAAGACATGCAGGTCAGGTGGACTGGCGATTTTAAATTGGCCCTACTGTGTGCTTGGTGTGTTTGTGTGTCCTGCGGTGGGTTGGCACCCTGCCCGGGATTGATTCCTGCCTTGTGCCCTGTGTTGGCTGAGATTGGCTCCAGCAGACCCCCGTGACCCTGTGTTTGGATTCAGCGGGTTGGAAAATGGAAGGATGGATGGATAATATAACGTAATATACATCAGATGATTGTTGAGAATATATTGAATTTGCTTTTTTTGATTAGTGATGTGTTTATTATTTTTTTTATATTATATTCATAATGCCACATTCTGTTACTTCATGTCATAGTACAGTATATTTAATGTTAGCGTATGCTATAACTGCAGTAAGTTACCTTGTATCCTGTCATGTTTTTTGTGATGGTGTAATCAGTTCATTGTAGCCGAGAAAAACTGGTAATGTCATGTTTTGTTCTGTTCTGTTACATTATATTGTGTCCTGCCACGCAGTTTTATGTTACAAGTTGTTGCCGTTTATTGTGTCACTAATCAGTATAGATCTCAGCATTAACATTTACAGTACACCAGCTATAGGAATGCATTCTTTAATGCATATAGTAATAAAATGCTTTGCATTTGCCATTCTAACAGATGGCACATCAAACGTTTGACATTCCAACAGATGGCGCCTCACAAACATTTGTAGTGTAATAAAATGCATTGCTACAAATGTTTGTGATACTCCATCTCTTGGAATAATAAATGTAATGCCTGTGTCTCTGTATGTGTGCCACCCGTGTTTATCAAAGCAGTGCTGCTGTTTGTGATGCGCCATCTGTTAGAATGACAGAGATAGCAGCTGGACAGACACACAGACGTGGATGTTCTGTTAATGTCATGCCATGCTTTATGACATGGAGTGTACATCTGCTTGTCGTTCTGATGATGTCCTGTTCTGTTCTGTCACAGCGTGTTCTGTTATGTCATCTGATGTTTCGTCTCTCTCAATAATGTCAGGTGTGGTGTGACGTGTCATGTCAAATTATATCAGATTGTGTTTAATGTTGTGCGCAGCCTTCATGTTCTGTCACGTTCAGTTACGTCACGTCGCGGTATGTGGTGTCACATCACAGCCTGGGGGGCTCTGCTTGGCTCTCTTTTCCATTTGCTCTTGTTTGCCCTGCTTGACTCTTTTTCTTTCTTTCTTTCTTTCTTTCTTTCTTTCTTTCTTTCTTTCTTTCACCCAATCCTTCTCTTTCTATTTCAGAACAACAGGATCCACGAGATCCCCCACGAGATGCTTGCTCGACTTCAAAAGCTGGAAACCCTCAACCTGCAGAACAACCAGCTCACCTCTCATGGTAATGTGACTGTTGGGACAGCAGCAGGGTGTTAGCATGGCGGACCCCCCCACCCAACACACTTCCACCCTCCATCTTCCATCTCTGGCTTAGTTCTGCCTTTTGTCCCAGGGATTTGTTTAAATGAGGCCTGAGCCCCCAAAACACATGAAGCTCCCACCCCTAGTCACGTGAGGGGGTGCTGCAGTTTTCCCCTGGTCATGCCAGGTTGCGTTCTTTGCCGGTTGGTGATGCCCAGCATTGGCACTGAGGTCTTGACAGGAGAGTGATGTTTGCCGACGATTGTCCTTCAGCGAACGCACGTCACGTTATCAGTCAATTCTCCATTTGGCTTGTGTGCCAGTCAACAGGGCAGCTGAGACGGTGCCACACATCACTGTTGTTGCCCATTTCAGAATATTTGCACACCTTGGCCCACAATTGCCTGCACTGGTTGGCTGCTCGACCACACTGCTTACAGCTTGAAGACCTGGGTAGTCTACTGTACGTGCCCAGGGCCTTCCTAGTGTCTTGGGGTCCGTCACTTCACCATGCCCACCTGCTTGCCCACCGGTGATCCTCATCAACACCTTCTCAGCTTTCTGCCTAGTTGCATGTTCATGACATGACCAGGTCTGCTGGTCTGCTGCCCCACTTCAGTGACAGTTACCTCCAGGGGTCCAGTGGCCAGTGCTTGGTGGTCATCGGTATGCGCTGAAGAAAACGAGAATACAAAGCGATTATCACGACTCGCCCTCTTGACACACACGCCATGTTTTGTCCAATCCAGACTTGACCCTCGTAAAGCACCGAGACAACTAAACAGTCAAGCTGGCTTTGCTTTGGACTTGGGGGGTGGGGGCCTGAGGATCAGAAGTGTCTCGGGTTCAACCCCTGCTTTAGCGTCCTTCAGCCCTTTAAAACACTGCGTGTGCTGCAAGTACGAAAAGCCACGAGGACGCTGGATGTTCCCGTCTCACCTAAAAACTCCTCGTTTTTCTTTTCTGCAGGACTGGAAGAAGAAGCCTTTGAAGTTCTGGAGAACCTGAATTATTTATACTTGTCCAACAATAAGGTAATAAAGAGGACACTTAATGATTCTGAACATACTGGGGACAGGGGACATGTGTGCCATCTGCCGCCTTCTGCCGCTCAATTAGAGGGCTACACACATTGGAGAGCTCCGGTGTCAATCAAGCAAAGACAGCTAGCTGATTGGCTGGAGGAGGAGTTGCTGAATGAATTCTAAAGTAACAGCTGACAATCAACCAGTAGGCCTTAATGGGAGGTGACTACGTGGCTTTGTGCGCAGTGTGGCCCCCTAGTGGTGGCAGGGATGAGCTGGAACACATCAGAGAGAGAGAGAGAGAGAGACAGAGAGACAGAGAGGCTGGGGGGCAACACATCCTGAGAATATTCCTGGAGGTCTCGGATAATGAGGCTGATGAGCTGAACAGCAGCACTTGGGGCTGTGGCTTTAACTCCCGTCTCTGAGTCGTTCTATAAACCTCGCTATGCCTTTTAATTTGACCACACGTGCAGGTGGCACTGCCCTCCTTGTGATTAAAGAGCTGAACTGGAAAGCAACGAGCTTTGGGCTTTTCATTCCCGTCGATGATTTCTACCCTTTGAGTATGCGAGTCCATATTAGTTCATGGCCAAGCAGAGGCGCCCTTTACTGGCTAAAGAGTTGAATTGGAACACACTGCCTAAGACATTTACTCACCCCCAGTGAGTGCCCGTGTAACCCAATAATATCCACTTGCAGAGCCACAGCGCCATACGTCACCGCGGTTACAGACCCGCAGTTACAGTGACTTGCTGTTTCACGGGCAGAGCATGTGGCCCCCTAGTGGCTAAAGCATTGAACAGGAACACAACTGTCTGAGTTTACTGCTCACCCCCGACAGTCCATATGACCGAAGTATTTTATTAAATGTTAAACACAGGCAGGAATTCTGCCCCCTAGTGGCTAAAGAGTTGAACTGGAACACATCAGGCAGGAGATTTAATCATCCCCCCCCACCACTGAGTGTCCCCATAACCCGGAGTGCATTGCTGTAAATTACCTCACGAGCAGCCAGTGTGGCCCCCTAGTGGACATGAACAGGAACACAGCTGTCTGTGAGTTTACTGCTCACCACTAACAGTCCACGTATCCTGAGCACTTCATTTAATGTAAACTTACAGGAAGGAATTCTGCCCCCTAGTGGCTGAAAAGTTGAACTGGAACACATCAGACAGCAGAGTTATTCCGCACTCCTCACCCTCTCTAAGCAGCTAAATGCATTAATACACACTTGAGCAGATCGTTCCTCCTCCACACTATGCGACTCAACAATTCCACCCGGGGGAGTAAATGCTAACATTACTCAGTTATTGTCTGCTTTTTTTATTTTTTTCATTTTTATTACTATTTAATTTAATATGGTTTCTTTTTATCAGTATGCTGCTGCTGGATTATGTGAATTTCCCCTTGAGATTAATAAAGTATCTATCTATCTATCTATCTATCTATCTATCTATCTATCTATCTATCATATAGTGCCTCTCATATCTATCTATCTATCTATCTATCTATCTATCTATCTATCTATCATATAGTGCCTTTCATATCTATCTATCTATCTATCTATCTATCTATCTATCTATCTATCTATCTATCTATCTATCTATCTATCTATCTATCTATCTATCTCTATCTATCTATCATATAGTGCCTCTCATATCTATCTATCATATAGTGCCTCTCATATCTATCTATCTATCTATCTATCTATCTATCTATCTATCTATCTATCTATCTATCATATAGTGCCTCTCATATCTATCTATCTATCTATCTATCTATCTATCTATCTATCATATAGTGCCTTTCATATCTATCTATCTATCTATCTATCTATCTATCTATCTATCTATCTACTTCATAGACAAGCAATGTGGCCCTCTAGTGGCCAAAGCGTTGAACAGGAACACAACTGTCTGAGTTTACTGCTCACCCCGACAGTCCATATGACCCAAGTATTTTATTAAATGTTACTTCACGAGAAGGAATTATGCCCCCTAGTGGCTGAAGAGTAGAACTGGAACACACCAGACAGGAGAGTTAATCCCCACTCCTCACCCTCTCTGTGAAGTTAAGTGTATTCATCCATATTACTGCACAGATATGCAGTATGGCCCCCTACTGGCTAAAGAGTTGAATTGGAGGGCATCAGTCATGTACTTTAATCCCCCCACCAAAACTGAGAGACCACTGAGTGTCTCCATAACCCGGAGTGCATTGCTGTAAATTACCTTACGAGCAGCCAGTGTGGCACCCTAGTGGAAGTGAACAGGAACACAGCTGTCTGTGAGTTTACTGCTCACCACTAACAATCCACGTATCCTGAGCACTTTATTTAATGTAAATTCACAAGAAGGAATTCTGCCCCCTAGTGGCTAAAGAGTTGCAGTAGTTAATCCCCACTCCTCACCCTCTCTGTGAAGCTACGTGTGTTCATTATTACACACTACTTCAAACACAAGCAATGTGGCCCCCTAGTGGCCAAAGCGCTGAACAGGAAGCCAACTGTCCATGAGTTTACTGCTCACCCCGACAGTCCATATGACCCAAGTATTTTATTAAATGTTACTTCACAGGCAGGAATTCTGCCCCCTAGTGGCTAAAGAGTTGCAGTAGTTAATCCGCACTCCTCACCTTCTCTGTGAAGCCCAGTGCCATTCATCCATATTACTGCACACTGGCATGACACCGAGTGCAGGTGCAGCGCTCTGTGACTCGTTCTCAGGTAAAATGCAAATACAAACTGGACAGATGACTAAATCTAGAATTAGCGCACATGGAGGCACTGATCTGATTAAACACACAGGACAACCAAAGTCATTTAGAAACGATGGAAATGGAATCCAACAATGCCAGTCCATTAATGGTTTGCTGAACTCTGGCCGAGAGACAGGTGGGCTTCAGCAGTCAGGATGTCCCACTGGATGAGACCCTTAACCTTTAACAGCCACATTTCTCCATGCAGTGCCATTCCATACAAAGCAGAGTTCAAGGGGCTTTATGAAGAGTTAACAGGACATTCTTCTCCCAGAAGCCCTGTGGCTTGTCAGGGTGCATTTGAGCAAATTCCCGTGTGGCTTTGTTATGTGGAGTCCTCTTCCATTGAGCCCCCTGTCACTCAAACGGTGATGGATGGTGGGATCAGACACTGATGGACCTCGAGGTTGCCGTTCAGCTCGTATCTCTTTGGATGTTGTCTGCCGTCACCTTCTGACCTTTCTAGGGTCGATTTTTCCTCTTGTGGCCGCGTCCTGGGAGGTGGGCTACAGTCCCATGGACCTCAAACTTCATGATATTTCACACTGTTGTCACAGGAACATCAAAGTGCTTGGGAGATGGTGGTCTTCTTCCCTTTGCTGTTCATTACCTTTCTGATCTCCTCAGACGACTTTCTCCTTTGCTTTCCATGGTCCACATTCAGTGTGGGGGGACACACAATGACACCAAACAGCAGAGGGACGACGCTCTCCATGTAAATCGGCTGACTGCACGATTGGAGACGTGTGTGATATGAACTGAAGAAAACAAGGAGCATGAAAAATCACCCCAATCCAGTAATTTAAGATCTTTTGTGGGGGTCCCAGCAATTGTGTCCAGGCCATTTCAGGAGGTCTTCGTTAAATAAGCGACACTTGATCTCTTGTCACACTTGCCTTACTTTACACGATGGCACATCAACGGCATGCAGGTCTTCGGGGGACAATGGCTTTTGATGTCAGCACTTCTCAGTGAGCTGGAAGGGGGACCACCACACTTGTCCACGTTTGTACCGAGGGTCCGATGGCAGAAGGGGAGGAGAGGTGAAACCCTCCGGTGGAGATAAACGTCTGGTCAAAGGTTTGGCTGAATTATTGCATTGGATCGCCAGCACTGACTGTGGGGCCATTTTAAACAAATGAGCCCCCCTGTACAGCCCAGGGTGTGTTGCCATGGATACCTCCGGCCCCCCAGCATGGCTCTGAACCCTCCTGTTTGTCCCATCTGAGTGCGTTGTGAGTTGGGCAGCAGCCACTTCAGGAAATGGTAACAGTTGTATTCTTCCAACAGGGGGCACACAATCCTTCCATCTGGGGGGTCTCAAAGTGAGCTCCGGGGGGCTGCAGATTTGCATTGTCAATTATGATGTCAGTGCCTCAGTTTGAATTGCCTTGCATTTTAAGATCCCCAAACTTCAATTCCATTTTGATTTTTTTCCCTTAACCGGCTGCTGTGCTGAGCCACTTCAGGTCAGAAAGCGTTTGTCTGATTTTTCTCCGTAGAAGAGAACGTGCCCACCGTTCGAAATGTCTGACGTGAGAGCACCGCCAGGGCAGGTCAGGTCATTCAACAAACTGACGTGGATCGTGAAGACCAAACCAGTAGACCTTCTGATTAATAGAAATGGCCGCAGCTTAATGTGACGCCTACAGCCTGCAGCTCTCCCGAGTGGGTGCTACAAAAGCGTTTCCCACAGAAGCCCACGCTGCCCACCTTGAGAAGTCAAGTGAACGCCTTGAAGCTGCGGGCAGATCTGGCACAAACAGACCCAGACAATGGGGTCAAGGGGACCGGACATTGGGTGGGTAGACGCTTTGAGATGCCCTAACGTCCCGGGGTTGAGGTGGTCCGCTGGTCCTTCTGCTAGATTGCCCTACTTTTGCACACCGCACTCCCCTACCCGTTGCCATCAGCGTTCCGCTGGAATGTGTATCTGGTTAATTCCCTCTAATCTTCTTTAAACAAGGTATGACACATGAAACTAAATGAAAACAATGGATAATCCAGTTTCCAATAAATTAGAGCAAGCCGCACCGTGGCCTGCCAGCTGTCACCGAGAGGCTCGGGGCGGAATAATCCTCGCTCGGGCCAAAGCTGCTTTGGTCATTTCAGGCGTCCCCAAGCGTCCCACAGACCGCCGCTCCTCCACAACGCCGCAAATCCGACAGAAACTGGGAAAAACTGGTGCGGGGGCTCACAGGCAGGCGGAAAGGAGAGGCCGGGGGCTGTATGGAGGGCATTGGTGTGCCACCCTTCTCAATGCCCAGTCCATCCATTTTTAAAACACTCTGATCCAGGGAGGGTCATGAAAGATGATTGTGTCTACCTCAGCAATCATCATATGGGTTACAAGGCATAATGCCCGCCCATTACATGGCAAAACACACACACACAGGTGCCCACACACTCCAATTTATTGTCGCCAATCCCCCAACTGGCACGTCTTCTACTTTAGTGTCAGCCCCACTAGTTAGTAAATAATGGATTAATTAAACAATTAGAACACCTGGAGAAGTAGAATGAAAATCAAGATGAAAATATTGTTAAAAAGAAAAAAAAAAACACATTATTCCCATATAGTAGTACATTTTAATATATATATATTGTGGAAAACGTACCCCCAAACACAGACAGACTGACACCAGGATGTCCAAAGCACACTCCTTTATTTTATTTTTCCACTGCACCACAATGCCGTCTCTCACCAACTCTCTTTCCTTTCTTCTTCTTCTTTCTCTTTCTCTCAACCTCCTCCCTCCTCCTCACAAGCTTTGTCTCCTTCCTCCCAGCTCTGGCTCGTCTACTAGAAGGAGGCGGCCCCTTTTATCATGACCCGGATGACCCCCAGGTGCTCCCCTTGACGTTACTTCCTGGTGTGGCGGAAGTGTCAGGAAAGCACCTGGAAGCACTCCGGGTCTTCTTGGAATTATTTCCGGCAGCACTTCCTGGTGTGGCGGAAGTGCTGCCATCCAGGATTCCCTTACTGTCCGGGCGCCCCCTGGCGGTGGCCAAGTCCTCTCACGAATATCCCAGGTCCCTCCTTGTGGCCCCCAAATAGGCCCGGGCGGCTGCCCTCTTGTGGCCGAGGAATAATATTGTCCACATCGGGGACTATTCAGGCGTCCCAGCCAGGCAGTGTCCCCGGACATCTGTGACAATATATACAGTGGTGTGACAAACTATTTGCCCCCTTCCTGATTTCTTATTCTTTTGCATGTTTGTCACACAAAATGTTTCTGATCATCAAACACATTTAACCATTAGTCAAATATAACACAAGTAAACACAAAATGCAGTTTTTAAATGATGGTTTTTATTATTTAGGAGAAAAAAATCCAAACCTACATGGCCCTGTGTGAAAAAGTAATTGCCCCCTTGTTCAAAAATCACCTAACTGTGGTGTATCACACCTGAGTTCAATTTCCTGATTACTGCCACACCTGTTTCAATCAAGAAATCACTTCAATAGGAGCTGCCTGACACAGAGAAGTAGACCAAAAGCACCTCAAAAGCTAGACATCATGCCAAGATCCAAAGAAATTCAGGAACAAATGAGAACAGAAGTAATTGAGATCTATCAGTCTGGTAAAGGTTATAAAGCCATTTCTAAAGCTTTGGGACTCCAGCGAACCACAGTGAGAGCCATTATCCACAAATGGCAAAAACATGGAACAGCGGTGAACCTTCCCAGGAGTGGCCGGCCGACCAAAATTACCCCAAGAGCGCAGAGACGACTCATCCGAGAGGTCACAAAAGACCCCAGGACAACGTCTGAAGAACTGCAGGCCTCGCTTGCCTCAATTAAGGTCAGTGTTCACGACTCCACCATAAGAAAGAGACTGGGCAAAAACGGCCTGCATGGCAGATTTCCAAGACGCAAACCACTGTTAAGCAAAAAGAACATTAGGGCTCATCTCAGTTTTGCTAAGAAACATCTCAATGATTGCCAAGACCTTTGGGAAAATACCTTGAGGACTGATGAGACAAAAGTTGAACTTTTTGGAAGGCAAATGTCCCGTTACATCTGGCGTAAAAGGAACACAGCATTTCAGAAAAAGAACATCATACCAACAGTAAAATATGGTAGTGGTAGTGTGATGGTCTGGGGTTGTTTTGCTGCTTCAGGACCTGGAAGGCTTGCTGTGATAGATGGAACCATGAATTCTACTGTCTAGCAAAAAATCCAGAAGGAGAATGTCCAGCCATCTGTTCGTCAACTCAAGCTGAAGCGATCTTGGGTGCTGCAACAGGACAAAGACCCAAAACACAGCAGCAAATCCACCTCTGAATGGCTGAAGAAAAACAAAATGAAGACTTTGGAGTGGCCTAGTCAAAGTCCTGACCTGAATCCAATTGAGATGCTATGGCATGACCTTAAAAAGGCGCTTCATGCTAGAAAACCCTCAAATAAAGCTGAATTACAACAATTCTGCAAAGATGAGTGGGCCAAAATTCCTCCAGAGCCTGTAAAAGACTCATTGCAAGTTATCGCAAACGCTTGATTGCAGTTATTGCTGCTAAGGGTGGCCCAACCAGTTATTAGGTTCAGGGGGCAATTACTTTTTCACACAGGGCCATGTAGGTTTGGATTTTTTCTCCCTAAATAATAAAAACCATCATTTAAAAACTGCATTTTGTGTTTACTTGTGTTATATTTGACTAATGGTTAAATGTGTTTGATGATCAGAAACATTTTGTGTGACAAACATGCAAAAGAATAAGAAATCAGGAAGGGGGCAAATAGTTTTTCACACCACTGTATTTATTGTGAGGGACGGCCAGCATTTCAGACGTCCCTCAACTGGGAAAAACAGCCTTTAAAGGACACCACATTCCCCCGGCACGCTAGATGGCAGCTCCCCTGGATAGAAATGGCTCCTCGGATTCCCCCAGGGCTGCATGGGACATGGAGTCCATCTCTTCAGCCCTGTTGGGTGCTGCCAGGGGGAGCTCACCAAGAACCCGGGGACTGTTTTGATTACGTCACCCCAGAAGTACTTCGGGGTCACGAGGACGGGAGTCCGCAGTACTTCCGGGGCACCTGATGAAGGAAGATGTGGAGTTGACCCGGAGAAGAAATGCTTCCGGGTCATAGACTTTAAAAGAACTGTGGGAAACCCCAGCAGACCGAGCCGGAGTTGGGTGGAAGTGTGACGGAGGGTCGGTGTTTATTGTATTATTGCTTATTACTGTGATTATTGAATTGTGGAAAGTGCGGTGCTTTGGGCACTTTAAAGAAGAAAATGATTAATAAAATCGTCTTGGTGTTTTTATACGTGTGTCAGGGACGTCTGTCTGGTGGGTTCAACAGGGCAACGGCGACCCCTAGCGTCCACAATATACATATATATATATTTTGCTAAACTTAGTTTTCTAATTTCTATATTGTCCCCAAAACACAGAATCTGAGGATATAACAGCTCACTTAATTAGCTGCGGAGTCCAATTAAAAACAGAAGCTGCAGGCACAGTGGGACCCCAGGACCGGGTTTAGGACCCCCTGTATCAGACAGTTAAAGGCACTAATGGAAGACCGATAGCTGGATAGGGAAGTATGGCAGGCGCTCTATAACAGACAACAAAAGGAACTATAAGATAACTTAAAGTCCATGTCTCCTTCAGGACCCCCTGTTTTTATTTCCCCTGAGCTCGGTGCCACGGCCCGAAGGCCCCATTCACTTTTCTGTTTGTTATTTTTAATGTTGTTTGGTCACACAGAGCCTGACACCCAAGGTCCCCCCAGCCCAGACCCCCAGTACTTGTAGCACAAGCTCAGTGTCACAGAGTGAGGTGGAGGTCAGGATTGAACGTGCAGCCCCTATGCCTCAGAGTCCGCTCCATTAAGCTGCCATTGTGTCCCTCTTCTTTCTTCTGGATGGTCTGCCGCTCGTTTTGTGCCCCCCTAAGAGATGTCTGAAGATGTTTCTGTGTTCTCCTTTTCCCAGCTCACTGCTCCGCCTCGCTTCCTTCCACCTTCGCTCATCAGTGTCGACGTTGCAGTTAACCAGCTCACCAAGGTTTATCTTCACACCTTTGGACAGAAGGCAGGCCTCAAGTAAGAACTTCAGCCTGGGGAGTACTTGGTGGGGTCTCTTTGTCCTGTTCGCCCTGTTTGTCCTGCCAGGTGTGCAGCCGAGGCACGGCAGGGTGGGTGAGGTCTGTGCCAGGGTGCCACTGTCTGCGTAGTCCTCCATTGGTTTCGTCCCTCATTTCTGTTTAACAGTAAGTCTAATGGCGCTGGGCTACAGAGTCTTGTTCCTCTTCTTTTACCAGCAGAATGAAGACTTGAGAGAAGCTGGTCAGTTAGCTAATGGAGACGTGGGTGAATGTTTTCACATTATTATTTTTCATCTTGATCACCAGATGGACTGATGTCCCTTCCAGAGTTGGTGCCTGTGTTGTGCCTGACGTTTGGCTGAGCATTGCAGGCCAGCCTTGAATTGGACTAACTGGGTGTAGATGATGGCTCAATGGATGTTTCAACATAACTCCAGTTTGTTTTGTACGCTTCCCCAGGTCGGTGTATCTGCACAACAATAAACTGACAGACGCCGGCCTACCCGATCACGTCTTCAACGGATCTGACAACATCGAGACGCTGATCATGTCGAGCAACTTCCTGAAGTACG
Source organism: Polypterus senegalus (assembly GCF_016835505.1). NCBI lineage: Eukaryota > Metazoa > Chordata > Cladistia > Polypteriformes > Polypteridae > Polypterus > Polypterus senegalus. Next base: position 135,916,547 of record NC_053167.1, on the reverse strand, counting down.
TGCCCAAGAACCTGCCAGTCTCCCTGAACAAGCTGCACCTCAAGGTAATGATAGGCCCCTTCTGCCGGCTCCTTGAGGCCTGATCTTCAGCTCTAACATTGACCACGACGGTGCTGCCTGAGGACCGAGCAACGAGTGAGAATACGGGATTAGAGGATTGTGGGGTCCTTATTGACACATGTAAAGAGTCCAGTGAAATGCTTATTTGTATGTTTAAATGATGGCGCAACATGTCATCAGTCTCCGGGGCCATCATTAGTGTTAGATACTGTCGGCATGAGAGGTGACATATGATAGAGTGAAAGGCGCTACAGTATATAATACACTATAGGGTCGTTACTGTCACGCGAAGGGAGTGCAATGAAATTCTTATCAGCATGTGCTAACCATCTTGCAACAAGTCACCACTCTCCAGTGCTAATAGGGTCCTTATTGTCCCCAGGTGTAAAGTCCTGTCACCTTCTTACCTGCATGTGCTACTCAACCTGCAACACGTTTTCACTCTCCAGCACCTGAATAATGTTAACTTGAAACTTTTGTCTTCCTTACCTTCAAATTCTCAGAGAATTGACATTAAAATGTTTTGATTGTGTTGATACTACAAGAACTGGCATTGCTTGGTGGGCGTGAAATAACTTTAGAGAGGGCAGAGGGGTAAAGGGACGGGTAAGCTGAAATGAGATAAGTGGCCATGGCCAGACAACATTAATGTTAGAGTGCAGAGGGACATTAGTGAGAACAAATCTATTAGATAGATAAATAAATAAATATGTGAAAAGATCTATCTATCTATCTATCTATCTATCTATCTATCTATCTATCTATCTATCTATTATACCTACTACACTAAATTAAAATCTATCTATCTATCTATCTATCTATCTATCTATCTATCTATCTATCTATCTATTATACCTACTACACTAAATTAAAATCTATCTATCTATCTATCTATCTATCTATCTGTCTGTCTGTCTGTCTGTCTGTCTGTCTGTCTGTCTGTCTGTCTGTCTGTCTGTCAGTTATATAGTGCCTTTCACTTTTTGTCTTTTATTTAGTGTCTTATCTATCTATCTATCTATCTATCTATCTATCATATAGTGCCTTTCACATCAATCAATCTTTCTATCTGTACTGCAAAGCTGACTGACTGATTGACTCACTCACTATTTCTTACTTGGATGAAAAGCTGATATTTGGCAGGATGGTACATCTAGGGCAATAGGTACCCGTGAAAAGCAAATGAGGCAAAGGAGTCTGAAAGAAAAGTTGGGGCACCAACCATGCCACACCATTCACTGCAATTGTCCAAAACGCTGAACAAAAAAGAGCACACGGTGGCGCAGCAGAAAGTGGGCTTATCAAATGTCTTCTAAGCCTCTGCAGCTCTTTTAAAGTTTCAGCTCTCTTGAGTTGGGTCCAAGTCTGGTAGCTGTGGCATATGGGACTGTTATGATCAGACTCAGGTGCCATCTTCCAGGAGTTGTTGGATTTTTATGGTTGAGATCCGAAGAGGTGGGGCTTCAATGGCAGTGGGCGGGGCTTGGGTGCCCTAAGTGAGAAGCTTCTCGGGACTGGAGAGGACTGGAGAGGGGGTACTGTTAATGGTGGTACCCTCTCTTGCCCAGGCAGAGTACTGCCTACCTTATTTGAATCTGGATGTTGATTCTCAGATGTCCATGTGTGATAAGTATCTATCTATCTATCTATCTATCTATCTATCTATCTATCTATCTATCTATCTATCTATCTATCTATCTATCTATCAGTTAGCCGAGAGGAGGACACCGATTGAAGTGAAGTAAGATGGCTGTGCAGTGGCCTAACAGAGGCCGGTATCGTCCTAGAATGATCATCACCTTGAAGAGTAATGGTGGATTGAATGTCTTGGAGTTTATTTATAAGAAGCTGATTTAAAGTTCACAGGACTCTGGTGTTCTCTGAGGGGAGCTGCTGACAGGTGGACTGAAGGGTGTTTATGGTGCTAAACCGCACCTTGGGTCTTGAAGAAGCATTCGCAATTAAACAAGATAAAAAATCAGAATCCACTTTTGCCGAAACAGCATTTTTTAAGGACACTAAGAGCAGGATGATAAAGATTCTCTGGTCTGATCAAACAAAAATGGATCTTCTTTAAGCAGAACTCCAAGCTGTATGTTTGGAGGTGCTGATCGTCACCAGTGCCAGGCCATGGCGATGGCCGTGTCATGCTATGGGAGTGCAGGGACAGGGACGCTGGTCAGATTTAGAGGAAGGACGGATGGAACCAAAGACCGAGAGCCGGTTGGCTGGGCCAGTGATGATTTAGGGGTGTCACCTCAAAGGGGATACATTTTTGTGCAATCGATTATTTTGTGTTTTATATTTGTAATAGAGAGTCCCGCCCCTCTCAAGGAGATTGGTTCCAGAGTCCAAGCTGTGCGTCGAGGTGAGTCCGACTATATCTAGCCGGAACCTCTCGACCTCGCGCACTAGCTCAGGCTCCTTCCCCTTCAGAGAGGTGACATTCCATGTCCCAAGAGCCAGTTTCTGTAGCCGAGGATCAGACCGCCAAGGTCCCCGCCTTCGGCCACCACCCAACTCACACCGTACCTGACCTCCTTGGCCCCTCCCATCCTGACCTCCTTGGCCCCTCCCATAGGTGGTGAGCAAAGCTCTCAATTTACCAGTCGATCTACGCTCCTACCCTCACCTATGGTCATGAGCTGTGGGTAGTGACCGAAAGAACGAGATCGTGAATACAAGCGGCTGAAATGAGTTTCCTCCGCAGGGTGTCTGGGCTTTCCCTTAACGATATGGTGAGGGGCTCAGTCATCCGGGAGGGGCTCAGAGTAGAGCCGCTGCTCCTCCGCATCGAGAGGAGTCAGATGAGGTGGCTCGGGCATCTGATCAGGATGCCTCCCTTGTGAGTTGTTCCGGGTACGTCCAACTGGGAGGAGGCCCGGGGAAGACCCAGGACACGCTGGAGGGACATTGTCTCCCGGCTGGCCTGGGAACGCCTTGGGATTCTCCCAAAAGAGCTGGAAGAAGTGGCCGGGGAGAGGGAAATCTGGGCCTCTCTGCTTAAGCTGCTACCCCCGCGACCCGACCTCGGATAAGCGGAAGAGGATGGATGGATATTTGTAATAATTTAGATCTCTTTTCACTTTGACATTAAAGAGCCTTTTCCTGTTGATCAGTTTCAGAAATGCTAAATTCAGTCCGCTGGGCTTCAATGTTGTAGAAAAAGAAAACGTGAGAACTTCTAAGGGGTGAGCTCTTTTGATGTAATTGCCTAGAAAATGCTGTGCCGTTGTGCTCAGTATAAAAGTCACCTAAAAGAATTAGAAGAGATCATTGAAACGCATGAAAAAGTGAAAGGCACTATCTCACTCTTTATATAAAAAATCTATAAAATCCAGCGCCCGTCAGTCTGTCTGTCTGTCCGCTTTTCACGAGAGAACTACTTCACGGATTTAGAATTTGCTTGAACATTCTGGTTGATTTTGCAACTTCTCTCATCGCGCTAGGAATTGCGGTTCACTTGCAGGAGTGACATACTGTATACTCCTGCTAATCCAAAGGGGGAGGCGTGATGTCAGGAGTGGGTACCCGGGCACTGCCCTCCTCGCTCACACGCTACCTCTGCGTGTTGAAGTGTTTCTCACCTCCAATTAGCTAGCGATTCCTGTTTGCGTATTGATTTTTAAAGTTTGTCCTCTTTCACTGCCACACAGGTGGAGCCGCAGGGGACAGTTGACATTGAATAAACTGGAGTGTTACCTTCACTTTGAGAGGCACTACATAAAGGTTTTGTTGACTATGAAAGTCAGATCCGGCGTGTCCCTAACACGATGTCACTTTTATATTTTTACAGAGTAACAGGCTGGAAAAAATCCCCAAGGGGGCTTTCACGCACTTGTCTGAGCTACGAGAGCTGTACCTGCAAAACAACCTGCTAACCAACGATGGGATGGACAATGAGACATTCATGTAAGTGACCGTCCACCGCGGAGTGAGTGAGTGAGTGAGTGAGCAGAATGCGACTCGCAGCTCGTTGGTGACGAGTCCCCACCATGTAAGAGCCATCCGCCCGTTTCTGAACCCCCCCCCCAATTCAGAGTGGCACTGGGTACAAAGCAGCGACCAGCCCTGGATGGGATGCTGTTCACTCATACAGGGCCAATTTAGAGTTCCTAGTTTACCCAAAAATTGATTGAGATGCGCTCTTCCAGAGGCAAATGGAGTTAAAATATGTGTTGTCACAAAAAATGACTTGACAATAGCCAAAGAAAAGGTTTGGGGCGGCCACCCGTATATATGGTTCCCTGCCTGCGAATGGGTATTAATGTCGTAAGCAAGTCCAAAGCAGAACTGAACTCATGTAACAAAGATGGCGGCTTTAAAGGCCAGGTATGGAAGTGATGTCATCCATGGGGACGGAACTGGAAGTGACATCATCGGGGTCAGATGGAGTTTCCTGCAATTGGTCTGCAGAGAAGTGAGAACAAGAGTCCGTAGCCCCTGCAATCCCCTGGTCTGGCGTGGAATTACTGCCATTCAGGCCGTTTAGGAGCCTCCCAAGCGCACGTGTGTGGCAGTCTGCACTCCTGAAGTGCGCTCATTCTGGCCAAGTGCAGTACACTCACATAGTACTAAGTGCTCTTCAGAGCTGTCTTGTGTTTTATTTTAACATACTTGGGGGTTCCGCCTCCCTGCTCACTTCGCTCGCCCACCCGCTTTACCAGATATACAATCTAAAGAGATTGTTAGTTTCATGGGAGTTCTTACATATGCATTATTTCCACTTTTACTTTAAAAACTTTCGTAAAAACAATACTTGTCGTTTATTTCCGTCCCCGGGCGTGGTTACATCTCTTTCTCGCTGCTCGCATTGTGAAGGGGGGTCGGATGAACGCGTACTAAGGAGATGCCGTCGGATCATCTGCTGGCTTCCTGCTGCTGGCACGCTGCCTGTTCTGCTTGTCGTTGTTTTAAGAGCTAAGAGCACATGATGCGTGTCTGCCAACAGCAATCCAACAACTGCGAGGTTAGATATCCGTGGACTTGTTTTAAATGATGGCTCACTGCCTGGTCTCGCGTGACGTTGTAAACACAATACTTGTCCTTTATTGTCCGGCCCCGGGTGTGGTTACATCTCTTTCTCGCTGCTCGCGTTGTCAAACGGGTGCGGCTGAATGCACGCTAAGGAGATGCGGTCGGATCATCTGTTGTCTTTCTGCCGCTGTCGTGCTACCCGATCATTTCAAAGCCTGTACAGCAGCTGTCCTTTTGCCACTTTGTGTCTCAGCCGTTGGCGTTTGCGGCTTAGGGTGACTGAGAAGGCGGTCGGATCATCCGCTGGGTTTCTGCTGCTGGTGAGCTGCGTGTTTCGCTTGTCGCTTGACGTTGTTTGAAGAGCTGGGAGCAAGTTAGGCATTTGTATCCCGCCAATGTTTTTTGAGCCTTTCGAATCCCACTGCTTTGGTAATCTCTAACCTGCTCTGCATGTGTATGGCACCAACGTTTGTGAACGTCTTTATGAAGTTCTACTTTGTCTTTTAATTCTCAGCCCGATTGGATGTGCTTGTGGTTTCAGTTCCACTTGTTCCGGGCTGATAATTACTTTCCTTATTTTCTGAATTTGCACCTCGATTACTCTTTTTCTTTTTTTCTTTCTTCTTTGTTTTTTTCTCTCCTACACTTTTGAGTCTCTTTTCTCCGCACTGCTCTTTCTTCTTCGCTTAGTCGTCGATGTTTCATTCATAACGTATTGTCCTTATACACTTTATATGCGCTGAGAGCCCTGGATATGTGTGTGCTCAACGCCTTTACACGACGGAGTGTGTTGCTCCCCGTGCTCTTGATTTGGTTGTAAGTATGGCGTGTCTTGCAAGAATCTCATGTTCTACGTCATCCTGAGTCAATCTCTTGGCACAAAGTCTCCTGTTTAAGGTCCCCGCGAGACGCTCCGTGGCCAATCTCTTTTGTCTCGCGGGTCTTTTAAGTGTCTTCTGTGATCACGTCTCGTCTCCCTAGTCTTTCCTCTCCGATGATTTTTTTTTTATAATAGAGAGATAGTTGTGATGGACACCACACCTCCAGTCTGTCTGCAGGGCTGCCTCCCCTGTTCATCTCGCTTCGACCTCCACAAGCTTGGTTTCGGTGCATTGCTGTCTGTATCCGTTGAACTCGGGTTTGCAAGTCTGCCAGTTCTGCCAAAGTCGTAATGGATCCTGCCGACTACACCACTGTGGAAAGAATGATAGTTATGAGAAGGGTTGAGGTGCCAACCAGGTACCCTGTTTAATTGGTAACGCATCCATGCCAATGACAAAGCTAAAGAGCTTTGGGCCAGCTGTCCCGTTAATCAAATGCAACAACAATTTATTTCTCGTATAGCCTAAAATCACACAAAGAATTCCTTGATAGGCTTCATCATTATTCTTTGACATCTCCCATGCCAAGAAAAAAAAAACTCCCAAAAAAAATAAAACCCCTTGTAAGGTGTGGAATGCCGGGGGCGCTGCCGCCACCCCAAACTCCGACACAGACGGGCAGAGACACGAGTGCAGCTACACAATACACTTTATTTCCTTTTCTCACTCCCCACAGCACAATACACAAAGCACCAAAGCCCAGTCCTTTTCTTCTTCTTCTTCCTCCGCCTCCTCCCGACGCTGGCTCTCCGAGTAGTGGTGGCTGGACACCCGGAAGGAGCTTCAGATGTCCAACGACTTCTGGGTGTGTCGGATGTGCACGGGAAACGTCCGGGCGCCCCCTTGGCGGTGGTCACGGGCCCCAACAGGGTTGAGCTTCCATGCAAGTCAGGGGGGCTGCTCTCAAGCATTCTGGGGGGGATGTCCAGAATAAGCCTCCTCCCCTGGTCCTTTCATTAATGAGGCATCCCAGCAGGGTAAAAGCTCGGCAGTCCACCACGAGGAAAAAAAAAATTATAAGAAATCTTGGAAAAGGCAATTCAGAGAGAGAGCGAGAGACCCCCTTCCAAGTAGGCCGGACGTGCAATGGGTGCCAAAATATGGGGTAAATACAACACAGAAAAGAGAAGACCAGTAATCGTCTTCACCGACAATACAATACAACAGGATGAGCTAAAAGGCAAAAAGCGAGACTGGATGACACCACTCACTAAATACTGAACTGTCCCATAAGAGGATACCGACGCTTCCATCTTGGAGGTCCTCTCCTTTTGAGAAGCCATTTTGGAAATGAACTCCAGCTGCCGTAAAGGTCCTCACATTGTTCCAGTGTGGTGCTCAGGTGTTACCCAATCCAGGTGGGTTTGTCGTGTGGTGGGTGCGGCAAGGCGCTATCGGCGCAGACTCCCAACCCAACCTCTCTCTCTACGGTTAGCGCCCTCCTCATATCTAGAATGGCTAGAAGTGACGTCACACGTCCGGGGGCTTTCGTCTTTTATTCAGTTGCCGACTGTGCCCCCTTTCAGTTATTCCCCATATTGCTTACCTTCTCAGTGTCTTTACGTTACCTTAATAAAACAACAACATTTATTTCTGTTGCACATTTTCATACAAATTATGTAGCTCAAAGTGCTTAACATGATGAAGAAAGAGAAAAAAGACAAAATAAATAAAAATTAAAATAAGGGAACACTAATTAACATAGAAAAAAAAAGTAAGGTCCGATGGCAGGGGAGCACAGAAAAAACAATAAAACAAAATAAAATGTGCAGGGGGTCCGAGGCCACGAGACCACCCAGCACCCTCTGGGCAGTCTACCTAACATCAATGACCTCAATCAGTCCTCATGGTATTCTGGGTTCTCATGGAGGGACTTGATGATGACGGTCATGTGGACTTCTGGCCTTTAATCCATCAATGTAGGGACATCACGGCGCTTTGATTAGGTGGTGGCGGTGCAGGTCGCCACCACAGAAAACCGGAAGAAGAACAGAAGAGAGAGTAGGGGTTAGTATGGATTTCAGAGTCACCATGAATAGTAATGATAATGAATTGAATATACAGAGCATCAGGATTAAATTAAAATGAAGTTATCAGAAAGCCATGTTAAAGTAAAGAGTTTTCAGCAGTTTGTTTGAAGTGCTTCACTGTATCAGCCTGGCGAATTTCTATTGGCAGGCTATTCCAGCTTTGAGGTGCACAACAGCAGAAGGCCGTCCGCCTCACCACTTCTTTACCATAAAAGGGGATACCTAGTTGGTTTTCAACCCTTGGTGACCTTTGTCAGTTATTTTATTACAATTTAGAAGCCAATGCTTGGAAATTGATCTCGCATATCATCCTGATGCAATGCCTGTTACTGTATAAGAGTTCATCTCCATGGGTGTTTTCCACAATTTCTTTTTCTGTAACATTGAATCCCAGCGGATTGATTTTGGCTTTTCTGAACATTCGTCTACAACTTAAAGAAATGAAAACCTATTTTTGTGGAATGGTCCAAATAAATTACAAATATAAAACACCAAATATTTGATCACACAAGTATTGCCCCCTGGGGCGGCCCACTGGTTTGAGAGGTCACGGTATTCGCCCCCTTCAAGTCAGTGTTGAGTCTCTGTGTGCTCAGGTCTCTCTTTCTCTATCGGCCCTGACATTTTCCTCCGTTCTTCTTCTTTGCCCCACCGCTCAGCTCTGTCGGGTGTCATGGTGGTTTGTGAATGAACTGCCTTTGTCAGGGCAAGCCACAAATTCTCAGCTGGATTGAGGTCTGGACTCTGACTTGGAATCAGTTAAGCGTTTCTTCATCTCAGTGGGCAGTGTGAACTACGAGCACAACCTCACTCTGGAGTGGTCTGAGTTGGGGGTCTCTTGGTATAACGTATTGTGAGGGGCAGCCGGGACACCCCCAATGTGGAAGGACAGGGGGAGACGCTGTGTGCACAGGGCATTGTGTTCCTTCCCCGGACTGCTAGATGGCTGCCCATGCCCCAGGTTGTGGGAGTGCCGCAGTTTCCCACAAAGCATCATGGGAACTGGAGTTCTTTGACTCAGCCTTGTTGGGTTCCCAAGGGCTGTTTTTCGGGGACTAGGGAGCCTTATTTCTTGATACTCCTGCCTTACCCGGAAGTGGTCCCGTGCCAAGCCTTTGGAACACCTGATAACATAAAGGGAGCTGCCTGCCACAACTCCGGGAGCCAGAGTCCGGACGAGCGGAGGAGGCAGTGATGGAGAGAAAAAGAGAAGACCGAGAGAGAGACTTGCAAAGCATTGCTGTGTGCTTATTGTAACTGTACTTGAGTTGCGGTGTGGGAAATGCTTGCTGTAAGACTTTCCCACAATTAAAACTCTTGTCTGTAGGAGACTTGTGTCCAGAGCCCATGTGTGTGTCGGGTGTTTGGGGAGCTGGAGTGGCCACAATATTTAGTATAAGACCTGGGAATCCGTCATATTCACAAAGTCATTTTACCTGCATGTCAGTACGTCACACAGTACAGAGATGAATAAGCGATCTGCTGCTGTTTAGAAGTGTTACGAAGACCAAAAGGAGCCTCTGCTAAGGTCATGTTACATAAGAGCAAAGGAGTAATCGACGCATTTTTGCAGTTCCTAAACTTAACCTTCTGGGTTAAATGTCCTCCCAGACTCGGAGGCAGATGGCAATCTGTCAATATGTGGTGTACCCTCGGTGTCCTCCCCAGTGTCACCTCAATATCAGCCACCATGCACCTATGATAGGCTGAGAAAATAAAAAGTTCAAGTCTGGTGTTTTCAACCATTTTATGTTTGGCGTTACCCTTTATTTATTTATTATTATCGGGCAGCAAAGTGGCCCAGTGGTTACTGAACATTCGAACACTCGAGATGAGAACAGGCCATTCAGTCCAACAAAGCTCGCCAGTCCTGTCCACTTAAATCTTCCAAAATAACATCAAGTCGAGTTTTGAAAGTCCCTAAAGTCCTACTGTCTACCACACTACTTGGTCGCTCGTTCCAAGTGTCTGTGGTTCTCTGTGTGAAGGAACACTTCCTAAGGTTTGTGTGAAATTTCCCCTTCACAGGTTTCCAGCTGTGTCCCCGTGTTTTTGAACTCATTTTAAAGTCACCGTCTCGATTCAATGGACTAATTCCCTTCATAATTTTAAACACTTTAGTCAGGTCTCCTCTTAATTTCCCTTAAAGACTCAGCTCTTTTATTCTTTCTTCATAACTCATCCCCTGTAGCCCCTGAATCAGCCTCGTCGCTCTTCTCTGGACCTTCTCTTGTGCTGTTATGTCCTTTTTGTAGCCTGGAGACCAAAACTGCACCCTGGACTCCAGATGAGGCCTCACCAGTGTGTTATAAAGCGTGAGCAGAACCTCCTGTGATTTGTACTCCACACGTCAAGGCGCTATATACTGTAACCTGACATTGTGTTTGCCTTCTTAATGGCTTCTGAACACTGTCGGGCAGTCGATAGCCTCGAGTCCACTACATATGCTTCTGCCCCACAGACCCATCATGCTCGGTTTGACTCACTGGGCCCCGTCGTCGTCTGTGTGGAATTTGCCTAAGGACATATGAAATCTGACCAACGAGAGGAGACCATTCATTCCACTTGCTGCTCATTTGTTTAGCCAGATGCTCACCCAGATCCTTCTAAGGTCGTCGAGGATTCTGCTCGAACTCCACGTCTCGTAGTTTCTTTCCGATTCCCACAACTCTGAAGCTTCCTGGCTTCAGTCCTCAATGTGTGCCCCCTTTAATCTCCACTGGTGTCATCGAGTTCATGATCTGCTGTTCAAAAAATTCTTCCGGATCTTCTCCATCTGTGCCTTTGTGGATTTGGAAGATTTGGATTAGACGACACGCAGTCTCCTCTGCTCGAGACTAAACAGGTTTAATGCTCAGGGTTGTCAGAGTAGGACATGTCTGGAGTCCCATGATGCACCTTGTTGCTCTCCTCTGCACAGCTTCAAGTGCTGTGATGTCATTTGTGAAAGCTGGGGGGGGCACTACAGAGCCCCAAACCCCCAACACAACACACAAAATACAATCCCGGGTACCCGGGGTTTCTTCTTCTTCTTCTTTCTCTCTCTCCTCTCTCCCCACACAGCACTGCTACTCCGCCAGTCGAGTGTTGCCTGTCTCGGCCGAACAAGGCAGCATGGTCTCTTTTATTGAGGACCTGGTGATGCAGCATAGCCGGGTTGTGAGAAGGCCAGAGACAGCCTCCCTCTAGCAGCGCCCTCTATCGTCCACCGGGGCGGGACTCCAACTCGCATGCAGCCCTGCGGGTGTCCAAACTGGTGCTCTCATGTGATGGACGCTGCCACCTGTTAAAGTTCTCGCTGCCAGTTCTTGTACTCTTTGGGCATTCCACCCAGGATGGGGATCATATGGTGTCCAGACCAGGTAATGCCCTCATGTAGTCAATCGTTCCATTATGGGCATCCTGGCCACTTCCAACTTGGGTGGGACGCCCAACCGTCTTCTGGGGGCATTGACACATTTTTGTTTCCTGACAACAAAAACTGCACACAACACTGCAGGTGTGATCCTACTGGTGCATTAAATAGTCTGAGTGTAACGTCCTTCTATTTAAATTCAGCAGACTTTTCAAAATGAACTTGTATTTGCTTCTTTTAATCACTTCTGCACGTTGCTTAGATGAAGAAAGCATTGTGTTGATGTCCCTGTTGCCCACGTGTAGCACCTTGCACTTTTCTACTGTGAAAGACAAATGAACTGCTTGTAAGCTACTAAGGGTTAAAATCTGACAAAGCCGTTCTGCTCCAATCATAAGACAGGGTGCAGTCAGCTGACCTCGGACAACTTCCTCTCTAGGAACGCGTCTGTTGGACACAGGAACGATGACCTTTCCTTCTTGAGGGCCCCAGCTGACACGCACACAAAACAGAAAACAGATGGCCCACAAAATGAAATGCTCAGGTAAACCTTATTATGCTTTTTGATAAGGAAGAGGAAAGGAGGAAACAAAATATAAAGCCGACCGAAAAGGGGAATCTGCGCTCTTCTGCCTTGCAGCGCATAAATCCCTGTGCTCCTCTGTGACGGATTGAACCATTCCTGTCTCCCTCGCAGGTTTCTTCCTCACTACATGAAACACCCGTGTGGTCGTGAAGCTGGTCGAGATCTTCTTGAATTGTTTTTGCTGCCCCCTCAGTGTCTGCCATTCCTCCAATTGTACTGCAGATTTCACAACTTTACAAAGTAGATAGATAGATAGATAGATATGAAAGGCACTATATGATAGATAGATAGATAGATAGATAGATACTTTATTAATCCCAAGGGGAAATTCACATAATAGAGCAGCAGTATACTGATACAAAGAAACAATATTAAATTAAATAGTAATAAAAATCCATCCATCCATCCATTTTCTAACCCGCTGAATCCGAATACAGGGTCACGGGGGTCTGCCGGAGCCAAACCCAGCCAACACAGGGCACAAGGCAGGAACTAATCCTGGGCAGGGTGCCAACCCACCGAAGGACACACACAAACACACCCACACACCAAGCACACACTATGGACAATTTAGAATCGCCAATCCACCTAACCAGCATGTCTTTGGATTGTGGGAGGAAACCGGAGCGCCCGGAGGAAACCCACGCAGACACGGGGAGAACATGCAAACTCCACGCAGGGAGGACCTGGGAAGTGAACCCGGATCCCCTAACTGCAAGGCAGCAGCGCTACCCACTGCGCCACCGTGCCACCCTAGTAATAAAAATGAAAAAAAAATTAAAATAAAATTAATGTTCGCATTTACTCCCCCGGGTGGAATTGAAGAGTCGCATAGTGTTGGGTCTCCTCAGTCTGTCAGTGGAGCAGGATGGTGACAGCAGTCTGTCGCTGAAGCTGCTCCTCTGCCTGGAGATGATCCTGTTCAGTGGATGCAGTGGATTCTTCATGATTGACAGGAGTTTGCTTAGTGCCCGTCGCTCTGTCACAGATGTTAAACTGTCCAACTTTAATCCTACAATGAGATATATGGAATATGGAATCCAAGGGGTGGCACGGTGGCGCAGTGGGTAGCGCTGCTGCATCGCAGTTAGGGGACCCGGGGTTGCTTCCTGGGTCCTCCCTGTGTGGAGTTTGCATGTCTGCGTGGGTTTCCTCCCACAGTCCAAAGACAGGCAGTTTAGGTGCATTGGTGGTCCTAAATTGTCCCGAGTGTGTGTTTGGTGTGTACAGTGCATCCGGAAAGTATTCACAGCGCATCACTTTTTCCACATTTTGTTCTGTTACAGCCTTATTCCAAAATGGATTAAATTCATTTTTTTCCTCAGAATTCTACACACAACACCCCATAATGACAACATGAAAAAAGTTTACTTGAGATTTTTACAAGTTTATTAAAAATAAAAAAACTGAGAACTCCCATGTCCATAAGTATTCACAGCCTTTGCTCAATACTTTGTCGATGCACCTTTGGCAGCAATTCCAGCCTCAAGTCTTTTTGAATCTGATGCCACAATCTTGGCACACCTACCCTTGGCCAGTTTCGCCCATTCCTCTTTGCAGCACCTCTCAAGCTCCATCAGGTTGGATGGGAAGCGTCGGTGCACAGCCATTTTAAGTGCACCTTGACACAGTGCCATCTCTGAGCTATGCAGCAAGGCAGTTCCTTTGACCTCACCCTCGATACACAGATGTGTGTGCCAGTCCTGTCAATTGAATCGACCACAGGTGGACTCCAGAGATCTCCACTGACGATGCTTCTGAGGCCAATCAAAGGATTCAATGTGATATTCCATCCATCCATCCATTTTCCAACCCGCTGAATCCCAACACAGGGCACAAGGCAGGAACCAATCCCGGCAGGTTGCCAACCCACCGCAGGACACACACAAACACATCCACACAACACACCAAGGACACACTAGGGCCAATTTAGGATCGCCAATCCACCTAACCTGCATGTCTTTGGACTGTGGGAAGAAACCCACGCAGACACGGGGAGAACATGCAGACTCCATGCTGGGAGGACCCGGGAAGCGAACCTGGTCTCCCAACTGCGAGGCAGCAGCGCTACCACTGCGCCACCGTGCCGCCTGTTCAATGTGATATTTCAGTTTTTAATTTTAATAAATTTTCAAACATTTCAAAAATCCCATTTTTGCTTTGTCATTCTGAGGTGTTGAATGTTGCTTGATGAGTGGAGCAAACATCTGCTAAGAGCTGACATTCCTATTAACCAGTGACCTGCATTGTAAGATAATGGGGAGTGTGACCTTGATGGGGGGACCACTGGTATCTTGTGGCTTCATAACTGGCCATCAAGTGGACCATCTTAATGCTGCCCTTAACCCTTTCAGTAACTACATGTTGCTTATCCATCAGATTGTATTACTTTATAAAGCGGCAGTGGTCTACGAAGTAAGTCTGATTGCTTGAGGGGTGCTAGGTGTTGATTTTTATGATGCATTTTTAACGATCACCTCTTCTTTCTCCTTCCTTGTTTTGTTTTCGGTGGGCTGTCCTTTCCTTCTACTGAAGCCACCTGAACAGTCTTGAGTATCTTGACCTGTCCTCCAACAACTTGAGCCTCATCCCTCAAGGCCTTCCTCGAAACCTTGTTCTCCTGCACCTGGAGAAGAACGCCATCCGCAGCATCTCCGACGATGTCCTGACCCCCATCCGTGACCTGGAGTACCTGCTCCTCCACAACAACAAGCTGCGCTCGGTCGCCATCGACCCCAAAGCCTTCCAGGGCCTCAAGAAGCTCCACACGCTGCACATGTATAACAACCAGCTGGAACGCATCCCCCGGGGGCTGCCTCGGCGGGCCAAGACCCTCATGCTGCTCCACAACAAAATCTCCGAGATTGGCCGCAATGATCTGGTTACCCTGTACTCCCTCACCGACCTCAACCTGAGCTACAACAAGCTGACCAGCCCTAAGGTGCACAAGGAGGCCTTTCGAAAACTGCGCCTGCTTGAGGTCCTGGACCTGTCTGGGAACAGCCTGCAGATGCTCCCGGTCGGACTTCCCAAGAGTCTGCAGGAACTGAAGATGAAGGACAATGAACTGAGCACTGTGTCCGACGGGGCCTTCGAGGGCATGGACAAACTCCGGGAGGTCTACCTGAGCAACAACAAGCTGAAGGTGAACTCCGTGTACCAGGGGGCCTGGCAGGAGCTGAGCAGCTTAAATGTGAGTACATGTCGTCACCTGCATGGCCGAAAACCAAAGTGTGCAACCACCTGGCCGTCTGGCCATCCAGCTGTCCTCCAGCTTTGAAAACTGGGCACTGCGGACAAGCGAGGCACCTTCACGATATAGCACCAGTGTGGCCGCTACGCCACACTGACCACAATCAGATGATCAATGGGAGGGGATACCCCTGAGCTGAAGGCTCTGAATATTTGTGTCCATGGGATACTTCAGATTCTTTAGTTTTTAATGAATTTGATGCAGTCGTTATGTTTTAGCTTTTTCATTCTGGGGGCACCAACAGGCACTGCTTCTCCTGTACCTCTGCCAACAATTGCTGCCCCAAAGCAACCCGCTCAGCTACCCAGTGAGTTAAATGGTAATACACCATCCCAGCTAATACTGGGTAGTTACCCCAAATGTGTATTTGGTGGTACAACATTAAGATCATTCAATCCTGCCTGGTACCGCACACGACCATGGCTGGAGTACTCTGTTGTGCGGGACGCATGCTTCTGTTTCCCATGTCAGAAATATGGCAGCACTGTTAATGAGAGGGATGTAGTTTTTACCTTAACTGGTTTTAACAGCAGGAAAGCAGTACTTGATCGAGACAAGGGGCTACAGAGGCATGTGTCCAGCCACAACCATGTGCATGCTTCAACCATCTGGACTGAGCATAAAAGCAGAGAGGCCACGGGATGGGGGGGGACTGTGGATTCAATGTTGGTTAATAAAAACACCACCTGAAAAAAAACCATTATTATGTCAAGAGTATCGGTAGTGCTATAAGATTTCTCTGTGTAAATGAGTTGGGGCTCCGTGGGACGTCAGAAACCTTGAGACATGATGCAGCGGGTAATGATGATGACATTGCTTCTAAAACTGATGGAATTCACCTTAGAGAAGAATGAGAATCTAGCAAGCATTGCTAAGGGTGTCCCATAAAATGCAAAATACACATCTAAGGATATCCCAAATGAAATTATCCAAACACTGGCTGACATTGTGCTTGGAAAGGTCAGGAAAAAATATGAAAGTGCTGATTCTGCAGGGTTTTGCCTCAAAAGTGATGGGACCAGGGATAGGTGCAATGTGGAAAATGTGTCTGTGATAATACGGTTTGTCAGAAATTCCATGCCAGAGGAGCATCTTATTGGGTTGCTCGACTTGCAACAACTTGATGCAGAGTCCATCACCTCTGAGATCCTGTTACACCTTTCTGATGCTGGCTACAGTGCTGACAGTACGCTTAACCAGTGTTATGATGGGGTTAGAGGTGGGATACAAGCTCTGCTCCAAAAGAAGCTTGACAGATATGTCCCATACATCCACTGCTACGACCACCAACTGCACTTAGTGGTTCTGCATGCCATGCAGAGCGAGTCGTGTGCAAAAAGATTTTTTAGCCTATCTAGTTCACTCTACAACTTTTGTCACCACCACTATGTGCTCAATAAACACGATGCCCCTTGTCTAAAAAGGCTGCTTGAGACCAGATGGACAAGCCACTATGAGGTGACAAGGTGCACTGTGGGCAATCAGGAACAAATCCTTAATATCCTATCTGAGATGACAGAGGATGATGATGTGCACCGAAGGCATCAGGCCTGCTATGCCAAATTAAGAGACATCACTTCTTTGAGATTGGGAAGTTCCCAGTGCCGATGCTTGGTGTCTTGAAACCAGCAAATGGTGTTCTACAGTCTCAGTCAGTTGATCTGTGCAGTGCTTCTCAGGTTGTTAGTGCAGCACGGGACTCCTTAAAAAACATCTGTGAGGATGACTGTTGGGGAGTGTCATCTCCTGCTGAGGATGAGTCACATCCAACAAAGAGAAGGAGAACAATGAGCAAACACCGGGGTCAAAGTGTTGTGCTCTCAACTTTGGGCCATACAGACTCTGGTGTCCCTACCATTTCCCCCCATCAGTCTCTGAAAAGATCCCTGCTCAGCATCCTTGACAGGGCCATTTCAGAAATGGAAACTAGATTTTCACACAAGAATATTGAACTGATGAGAGCCATATCTAGTCTTGAACCCAAATCAAGTGCATTTCTAGATCCCACCCTGCTGCACCCTCTGGCTGTGATGGCTGGCGCTGTAGCAGATGTTGTAAGTCTGAAAAATGGAGTTCTTGTGGCAAAACAGATGCTGCTCAAAAAATGTTCAAAGGAAACAGACCAGTCCACTGTGTGTAAACTCCTGCAGGAGCACAAGGAAGCCTTTCCTGAGTTGCATAAATTGTATGTAAGAGCCCTGGGGCCTCATGTATAACGGCGTGCGTAGAACTCGCACTATAACATGGCGTAAGCACAAAAGCTGAAATGTGCTTACGCACAGAAAAATCCAGATGCAGGAATCTGTGCGTACTCCAACTTCCACGTTCTTCCGCTACATAAATCCCGATCAGCGTGAAAACTAACACTCGTGCACGCGCTTTATGTAACGCCCCAACTCCTCCCAGAATTACGCCTATTTGAATATGCAAATCAATATAAATCGCCCTTAAGCGCAGCCTTCTGTGAAAAGACAATGGGAAAAGCACGGGGAAAATATAAGAATTTCAGCGAATACCAAGTGGAGGCAAAGGAAAAACATACTATTTGTTCAAATAAACCGTGGTATAATCAACAAAAGGAAGTTGATCGAGAGACATAGCGTGTTGGAGAAACTTGAAAGCTCACGTTCACAAATTGCACAGTGCCGGAAATAAAAAAGAAGTCACATATCAAAGTCACCGTGAAAAGCCGAGTTGTAGCCCACCGTCTGAGTGTCATATGAAAGATTATTATGGTACAGAGAAAAAAAGGCACACGGTGGGGAAAAAGACGAAATGTCAACTTTAATCTCGAATTTCCACTTTAATCACGTAGTTTATTTTGTCATTAAAGTAGAACATCATAAACTTCATCTTAAAATCGTTTAATTAACCAGTTTCTCAAATCACATCGTAATTAAAGTAGCACGTTAAATGCTTTGTTTTGTATTTGATCTTCTATGTGCTCTGTGTGTGTGAATCACTACTTGCTTCTTAAACCGGCTCTCTTCCTCCAACTGGACACAGAGTCCATTACATTCGTGATATTACAGCTCTCTGAATAACTAAAATACTGAGATGTATACGTGATATCATTTTCATGATGATAGGAGTTAAAGCACATTATTAAACATGGGTTTCACTTCGATGAAATAATTTATTGCAGCAGTACTCAGGGGCGGCTCTAGGCTTGTGGTGGCACTGGGCAGAGGAAGAATCGGTGGCTCCTTCGCCGCCAATGTCAGTAAAGTAGCTTATGCACGGTGGATGGCCACGTCCGTTGTAGACACTGCATAGCCGCCTCGTGCTCATGACACAAGCATTTAACTTTTGCCGAAATTTGTCGCTGCGTTTTTAGCTGTGTTGTTATTTTCTCTTTCTGTTTTATATTCAATATATATTGGCGTAGCCGTCACTGCAGTCAGTGCTTTTCTTTCCCCAAGTAACCGATCGTCACACAATCAGCTCTGTAATAGAAGTTAAGCCATCTGTAAGCTTAGCGCCGATTCTTCAAAACGTTTAAAGAACATTGAAATATCTTCGTAGTACATGTTTAATTATTCTATCCTTAACGACAGTCCCAGTGAAGAATATAGATTATTTAAATGAAGTTAAAGTTTTATCTGTATAATTTAATAAACATATTTTGCTGCATTTCATCTTAAAAATGATATCGTCATCATATGTAAATACGCACTTTATAAAGTGGCTCAGGTTGTGCGATATTATAACTGTAGTGCAAGTTTACAGTGAGGTGATTGTACTTATAAGTCCTAACAGTTCTACAAGGAGCAATTGATTGAGTGCATTTAAAGTTCTTGGGATGAAACTATTTGTGAACCGCGAGGTCCGTACAGGAAAGGCTTTGAAACGTTTTGCAGTGGCTGAGGTAGCGTGTCCTTAAAGCTGTATACCGATAATTCTCTTCCGATCAGCTGCTGCTGTGATTCACACTCAGATACAGTGATATAAATACTCCGAGTGGTGCAGTGAGAGTAATATGGAAAAAGATGATCCACTGTGGCAACTCCTAACGGGAGGAGCTGAAAGAAGAAGAAGAAGAAGAAGAAGTGAGAGTAACAACGCTAAAGCAGTTCTGGTATTTGGAATACTATGGCTGTTCCCTGGACCATTATATTGTTACAAGTTAATTACAATCAGATGCATTACACTAATAAACAATATGCGGTTAGTTTCAGTGTATTTATAAAGCCGTGTCAGGAAAATAAGGTGTAACCACACAAGAACAGTAGCACTGCTTTGACGCTGGGTGCCGCCAGTCTGCAAAACCGAGCGGAGAACTTGCATACAACAAGGCATGAGGTACCGTGGAAAAGTGCGTGGCTTTACGCCAAGTGTAGGTTTTATACATCGCGATTTGAACGTGGAAAAGTTCTTACGTAACATTTCTGTGCGTACGCACCGTTTATCCATGAGGCCCCTGGTCATTGGTGTGTCTTCAGCATCGTGTGAGAGGTCCTTCTCCACTTTGTCACGGGTCCTAAGTCCCTATCGTCACACCATGTTACATAAAAGAAAGGAATTTGGTGATCTTGGCCCATGAGAAGTCCATAACAAATAACTTGGATGTGATGAATTTGTAAGAGTTTTTTGCAAAGGGAAACAGGAGACTGTTGTTGTAGAGTGGATTGAGGAGAAAGGAGAGCGGAGCTGTTCAGTTACAAACAGAGAGTTCAGTGGCTTACAAAACAAACAAGACAAAAAAAGAAGAAAAAAGTTCAAATGTTCTGTTCTAAATCTGTTCTCGTGTTCTACAAATTAGTTTGAGAATTGTAGGAAAAGACACGGTGAATTTTTTTTTGTATTAATTACTATGCCAACCCTTTTTAATTTTGTTAATATTGGCTATACTGAGAGGTCTTATTTTATTCTTACTTTATTTTGCAAATTTATTTGAGAATTAGGTCATCCAATTAAGATAATTTTTATGTTGTTGGTTGTAAAGATCTGGATGGATATTTTATTTTATTCTTTATTTTATTTTTTTACTTTTCAAGACTTGGTGAATTGATTTTATTTTTATAACTTGGCCTACCCTTTTTAGTTTTGTTAGTATTGGCAATAGTGAGAAGTGTTATTGTTGGGTTCGAGTATATTTGATGTAGGCCATAAAATTAAGGTAAATGTCATGTTTTTAGTTGTTATAATTTGATGAGGAATATTTTATTTTACTTTTTGTTGTTTTATTTTTCAGTTTTCCTCCTGAGCGATTGCCACCTTAATGTGGTCAGGGGGTTTGCGTGCCTCAGTGACCCTAAGAGCTACACCAGCAGAAGCTTAGCCTTCAGGTGGGACACCCAAGTTGGACAGGTCTTAGGGTAGAGGCCTGATGAAGTGCAATCCAATAATATGACAAAAACTGTAATCCAGAGCACCCCCAACCCTTTCCCGCCTCCATCGTCACCATGTGCCCCCTTCGCATTTCTGTCTGCCCCCTCGTATATGCCTGTCTAGAACCGGCCCAGAAGAGGAACCATTTTCAAAATTCCGTACAGGTACATCTTTGAAAACATTCCATAGCCCACCTTCATTGCCCGAAAAGTGTTGCCAGTACCTAAAATAGGTCTAGTCCATTAGTCGCTGGGTTGGCTTCTGTTTTGACTTGGGAACAACTGATGGCTTGTTGCTTAGGACTCCTTCATGTCTGGAGAGCCTACCATCGTTTCTTAGTCGAGTCTTTGGTTCAGTTTGCTACAGTAGGCCGAGTTGAAACAGTGCGAGAAATGTTTAGTAGAGGAACGCGCAGCAGCGTTTGACTACTGGTTTAGTCGTATCGCTGTTGACGCCATGCTGACCTTTGAGTATTTTGATTCTTTGATAACCTTCTGCTGTGAAACATTCTGACCTGTCATCGTTTACAATTGACTTAAATAACTATTATCATACACCGATAATTTCTGTATTATCTACTGTATATCTATTATTTAATTATTATCTATATATATATAATTCACTAAGGGCACGCAAGACACTGAGCGCAAGCAAGACAGAGCCCCGCCCGCCAACTCTAACCCTCCTACCGCATCATGGGATACGCACGACAGAGCCACGCACACCAAGTGTAACCGCCCTCCTGAGTCCAGTGTCGCTCTCGAGGCACGCAACAACTCGCTAAACACAGTCTCAGTCGCGTTCGTCTGTGCAAAACACCACATGCACATCTGAGCCACGTTGACTTTACACCGCACGCACGCCGACTCACAGAGCCCCGCCCACCAACTCTAACTAAAGGCAAGCAAGACGGAGAGCCACGCCCACCAAAGCCCGCCCGCCAACTCTAACTAAGGGCAAGCAAGACAGAGAGCCACGCCCGCCAACTCACAGAGCCCCGCCCACCAATTCTAAGACCATGGGATGCGCATGCATTTAGTGTATAAATGGATATAAATAATTGCATGTAAAAGATGCGCCAAAATCCATTGTATGTAAACGATACTGTTTAAAACGTTATTGTTTTTTCCTCAGAATACCCGGTTGTCCACGTCTACCTGTGTTAGTTTAAATGGCACTTTCACCAATCGCAATATGGCGGATGCGCTGACTTATCGTGTCGACTGGGCAACACAGTGAATGCGGCGTCTATCTCTATATGTCTATGTTTACCGTAGCCTGCTACAGGAAGGTACTCTCTCGACCACTGCCATTGGTTTCGCTCCTTGCTATTTTCGTTAAACTGCGACGGTGGTTTCCTAAGTCTTTGTTATACTGAATTCCTTTCTCACCGTTTTCCGTTCCTATTCTTACAACGCCGTATGCTATGGTGGGCTTCGGCTAGTATTACATAAATATAGTCAATAAATATGTATCTAGATTGCATAATGGGGCGGCACGGTGGCGCAGTGGTAGCGCTGCTGCCTCGCAGTAAGGAGACCTGTGGGTTCGCTTCCCGCGTCCTCCCTGCGTGGAGTTTACATGTTCTCCCCGTGTCTGTGTGGGTTTCCTCCCACAGTCCAAAGACATGCAGGTTAGGTGCATTGCCGATTCTAATTTGCCCTTAGTGTGTGCCCTGTGGTGGGCTGCCACCCTGCCCAGGATTGGTTCGTGCCCAGTGTTGGCTGGGATTGTCTCCAGAAGACCCCCGTGACCCTGTGTTTGGATTCAGCAGGTTGGAAAATGGATGGATTGCATAATACCATACATTGTATCAATGCTCATATTGCTGACTACACGTCAATATTGCTGCTACTTCTTTTGTCTTGCCTTTGCACAATGTCTTGTCTTGTTTGTGTTTAAATTTCCAATTTTAATTCTAATTTTAATTTAATTTAAAATGTTTTATTTGCACTTCATGTTGTTACACTGTGGACCCTGAGCTTCACAGTTTCATCTATCTGTATACTTGTTTATGGCTGAGATGACAATAAAGAGGGTGGCGCAGTGGGTAGCGCTGCTGCCTCGCAGTTAGGAGACCCGGGTTTGCTTTCTGGGTCCTCCCTGCGTGGAGTCTGCATGTTCTCCCCGTGTCTGCGTGGGTTTCCTCCCACAGTCCAAAGACATGCAGGTTAGGTGGATTGGCAGTCCTAAATTGTCCCTAATGTGTGCTTGGTGTGTGTGCGCTCTGCCCAGGGTTTGTTTCCTGCCTTGCGCCCTGTGTTGGCTGGGATTGGCTCCAGCAGACCCCCATGACCCTGCAGTTAGGATATAGCGAGTTGGATAATGGATGGATGGATGACAATAAAGTTGGCGTTGACTTTTGACTTTTTTGACTTTAAGTGGAAGTGATCGTGCCGCATTTTTTTAACAGGTTACATAGTTCTATTTTGATAAAGTCCACGTGTTATCTTGCAAAAATGTAGCTGAATACTGTAATGAGAAAATCCCAGTGTTTGTTAACATTATTTTTATTGAATTCACGCACAAGTTTCTACAGCCCACACATATCGGTAACAGCGTTTGTTGTAACCGGTCTGGTGTGGGTTTGTCAGCCCGAGGCTCCACAGACCCCTAAAGCCGCCTCTGCTTCGTAACATTTTCATTTTGTTTAGCTTCCATCAACAATGATTTTAAAAGAATTTGTCTTAGTTTTCTTCATTAAAGGCACATTTTTATTTAATTTTCCTTCCGTTTTCGTCATTTTTTTTTTGTATTTTATCATCTTAGTTTTTATCACCAAAATATAACACTGGTGCCAAATTCCATTACCACGAAGCAAAAGGAACCTGAAGTCATCCAACTCACCAGGGGCCTCATGTATAAACGGTGCGTACGCACAGAAATGTTACGTAAGAACTTTTCCACGTTCAAATCGCGATGTATAAAACCTACACTTGGCGTAAAGCCACGCACTTTTCCACGGTACCTCATGCCTTGTCGACGCAAGTTCTCCGCTCGGTTTTGCAAACTGGCGGCACCCAGCGTCAAAGCAGTGCTACTGTTCTTGTGTGGTTACTCCTTATTTTCATGACGCAGCTTTATAAATACACTGAAACTAACCGCATATTGTTTATTAGTGTAATGTATCTGATTGTAATTAACTTGTAACAATATAATGGTCCAGGGAACAGCCATAGTATTCCAAATACCAGAACTGCTTTAGCGTTGTTACTCTCACTTCTTTTTCTTCTTCTTCTTCTTTCAGCTCCTCCCGTTAGGAGTTGCCACAGCAGATCATCTTTTTCCATATTACTCTCACTGCACGACTCAGAGTATTTATATCACTGTATCTGAGTGTGAATCACAGCAGCAGCTGATCAAAAAGAGAATTATCGGTAGACAGCTTTAAGGACACGCTGTCTCAGCCACTGCAAAATGTTTTAAAGCCTTTCCTGTACGGACCTCGCGGTTCAGAAACAGTTTCATCCCAAGAACTTTAAATGCACTCAATCAATTGCTCCTTGTAGAACTGTTTGTACTTATAAGTACAATCACCTCACTGTAAACTTGCACTACAGTTATAATATCTCACAACCTGAGCCACTTTATAAAGCGCGTATTTACATATGATGACGATATCATTTTTAAGGTGAAATGCAGCAAAATATGTTTATTAAATTATACAGATAAAACTTTAACTTCATTTAAATAATCTATATTCTTCACTGGGAGTGTCGTGAAGGATAGAATAATTAAACATGTACTACGAAGATATTTCAATGTTCTTAAACGTTTTGAAGAATCGGCGCTAAGCTTACAGATGGCTTAACGTCTATTACAGAGCTGATTGTGTGCGATCGGTTACTTGGGGAAAGAAAAGCACTGACTGCAGTGACGGCTACGCCAATATATATTGAATATAAAACAGAAAGAGAAAATAACAACACAGCTAAAAACGCAGCTGCAAATTTTGGCAAAAGTTAAACGCTTGTGTCATGAGCACGAGGCGGCTATGCAGTGTCTACAACGGACGTGGCCATCCACCGTGAATAAGCTACCTTACTGACATTGGCGGGCGAAGGAGCCACCGATTCTTCCTCTGCCCAGTGCCACCACAAGCCTAGAGCCGCCCCTGAGTACTGCTGCAATAAATTATTTCATCGAAGTGAAACACATGTTTAATAATGTGCTTTAACTCCTATCATCATGAAAATGATATCACGTATACATCTCAGTATTTTAGTTATTCAGAGAGCTGTAATATCACGAATGTAATGGACTCTGTGTCCAGTTGGAGGAAGAGAGCCGGTTTAAGAAGCAAGTAGTGATTCACACACACAGAGCACATAGAAGATCAAATACAAAAAAAGCATTTAACGTGCTACTTTAATTACGATGTGATTTGAGAAACTGGTTAATTAAACGATTTTAAGATGAAGTTTATGATGTTCTACTTTAATGACAAAATAAACTACGTGATTAAAGTGGAAATGTCGAGATTGAAGTTGATATTTTGTGCTTTTTCCCACTGTGTGCCTTTTTTCTCTGTACCCTAATAATCTTTCATATGACACTCAGACAGTGGGCTACAACTCTTCTTTTCACGGCGACTTTGATATGTGACTTCTTTTTTATTTCCGGCACTGTGTGATTTTGTGAATGTGAGCTTTCAAGTTTCTCCAACACGCTATGTCACTCGATCAACTTCCTTTTGTTGATTATACCACGGTTTATTTGAACAAATAGTATGTTTTTCCTTTGCCTCCACTTGGTATTCGCTGAAATTCTTATATTTTCCCCGTGCTTTTCCCATTGTCTTTTCACAGAAGGCTGAGCTTAAGGGCGATTTATATTGATTTGCATATTCAAATAGGCGTAATTCTGGGAGGAGTTGGGGGCGTTACATAATGCGCGTGTACGAGCGTTAGTTTTCACGCTGATCGAGATTTATGTAGCGGAAGAACGTGGAAGTTGGAGTACGCACAGATTCCTGCATCTGGATTTTTCTGTGCGTAAGCACATTTCGGCTTTCGTGTTTACGCCATGTTATAGTGCGAGTTCTACGCACGCCGTTATACATGAGGCCCCAGACATTTTCCACTCCTCAATGGTCCCGTTTTGATGTTTCTATGCCCACTTAGCACCCAAGTTCTTGTTTTATTTTTTATAGTAACATTGGCATCCAACAATGTCTTTAGCAGTTGCAGCCCATTTGAGATGACATGCCCGCTAAGCCGTGCCATCTGAGATGACATCTGCACAGAGATGTTGAATCCACACGTGCCCTGTCCCTTTGCCCGCATGATTCTTTACATGCCCCCTCTGCTTTCATCCACGGAGATGCCTGTCACTGATACTTTTTTTGTGCTTCTCACCTTTCTCAGGAAACCCTTAAAATGGCTGGGGGTGAGCCGACAAGCTTAGTGCCAACTATCATGCCATGTTCAAAGATGTTAAGGTCATTCCACCATTCAACTGAGCAACAAACTGAGACTGGGAATGCTGGTCTGTCTGATGTATCCCACTTGCCTCTGTAATATGATGAATGAAAAATCTGTGTAACAGTCTGGTGGTACCTAATAAACTGGCACCGTATTACAAAGAAGATGCCCTGACTCTCTGTGTGTGCCCTTATGTTTCAGATACTCGACCTCTCCCTCAATCAGCTCTCTCACGTCCCTGCCGACCTCCCCGAGTCTCTGGAGTACCTCTACCTGCAGGGCAACCGCATTAGCACCATTCCAGAGGGCATCTTTGATGGCACACCCAACCTTAAGGTCATCAATCTGAGGTAAGCGGGCTTTGGCTCTCTGCTCTTTCCATTTATTCTGCCACATTGGTATAGACTGGCAGTAGACAGCACAAAGCTGGCAGCATACATGCCACTTGGTAGCCGTCCAAGTGACTGGCAAAGGGTGGCACACTGTGTAATGGGCAAATGTCCTTTGATGCTAACAACCAAGGACCCCTTCATGGATGGTTAGATAGATGGAAGTTTTCAGACTCTGCTACTTTAACTTTCATCTCGTTTTGGGCGACCCTTCTCACATCTACAGTATGCGTGGCTCACGGGTGGTAGGTAGTAAGGAACACTCGGCAGAAACTCCAGTTTGGACAACCTGCGTAACGAGGGCAGAATTTAAAAGTGATGCACATGTGTGTGTTTAGAACTGTGTTACTGCAGTCGGGTATGCAAGCATGTGTGTGCCAGTTGCTCCATCTCCATCACTTGGCACACTTTACATGTTTTTGGTGTTTATTGACCATTGATAGTTTTTACATGGTCTACAGCAGAGATGGGCAAAGTATGGCCTGCAGGTTACAGCTGGCCCATGCCTCGGGTACGACTCGTAGTCATATATACGGTCATGTGAGGCGTTCTTAACGAGACAACGCTAAAGTTGGTTGGTGTAAGCATAACAAGTTGCCATGGTGTGTGTGTCATTAACAAAATAATTAGGTAAGCCAAGCTTAAAGATAAGCTGATCTTCCACAGCTCCTTCCATGGATCTCCAATGATCGTTTCTCTGTTGTGTCCCCCGCCTTCACTTTTGTGCTGTCAGCTCCACCTCACATGACTCACTTGGGGTCATCTATTCTTAATTTTCCTGACTCCATGAGCCAATCAAAGCAAAGATCCTTTCAATTCCTAGAAGATATAGGTAATGGAGAGGGTCTTGTTAGTGCTGCTCCTCTGGCGCTTCATGTCACACGCACACCATCAACACAACTTCTCACAATGGCTCTGGCCCTTCTGACAGCATCTGTCACTCTCAAGCTCCACCACTGGTTTTGACACTGTTTCTCTCTCTCTCTCTGTGTCACTATCTCACTCAGGCTCCGCCCTTACTGACACTGTGTGTATGTGTGTGTCTCTCTCTCTCAGGCTCCGCCCCTACAGAATGAATCTCTCTTTCACACTCTCTCTTTCTCTCCGGCTCAACCCCTTCTGATAATATTTCACACTCTTTCTCTCTCTCCCTCTCTCAGGCTCCACCCCTTCTGATAGTATTTCTCTCTCTCTCTCTCTCTCTCTCTCTCTCTCTCTCTCTCTCAGGCTCTACCCCTTATGATAGTAGTTCTCCCTCTCTCTCTCAGGCTCCTCCCCTACTGAAAGCATCTTTCTCTCTCCCTCTCTCTCTCAGGCTCCACCCCTTCTGATAGTATTTCTCTCTCTCTGTCTCTCTCAGGCTCCACCCCTACAGAATGCATCTCTCTTTCACTCTCTCTCTGTCTCTTTCACTCTCTCTCTCTCTCTCTGGCTCCTCCTCATCATCTTATTGAATGTCTCTCTTCTCTTTTTGCACCCAGGCTCGCTTGTCTTTACTGTTCCCTGATATTCGCTGTTTATCTTTTTCTAGATATAACAGACTGGCTCCTGGCACAGTCAAGGAAAGCATATTTTCCCACTTGAAGAATCTGCAGGCTCTTGATTTTGGCTCATCTTTAGAGAAGCCAGGAATTGATTCTAACAGCAAATTGAGAGCGTGGTTTGAAGAAGACAAGGAGGAGCACGAAGAAGGGGAGGAGGAGGACGATGACGAGACGGAGCAGTAAGAGCACAGCAATGAGTCCTAATAAGCAAATATGGGCTCCGCGTGGCAGCCACCTTCACTTCCTTATTGACTGACTGCCTGAACCACTGTGGGTGATGATAGGATTGGCCACCAGGGCGGCGGTGTCCATGCAGATCTGCATGCTGTGGGGAGGCTTTTTTTGACCGTGTATTATTATTCAGCCTACTGCAGTTCTTGTCTTTCTCGGCTTTGCTGTTCAGCGCTTTCCTCCTGCCGCCACACGCCATTCTGAGGACTGAGGTTTGTTTGGGCTGGCAAAGGTGAACAGAAATGTAACGAGCAGGAACGAGGGGCCAAATCCAAGTTACGTTCACTCGCGAATCTGGTTCACTGCTTTAATTGTATAGATTTTAGCTCACCCTGACAAGTAGCACAGTCTGCAAAAACAGAGCTTATACATTTCGCTGGCGGAATCTGAGCAGTTGGATTGTTTTTGCTGGAACTAACAATCAATAAAAAATGTGTTTTATGCAAGACTTATGCTGTCTAGGAAGATCAAGATAGTATCTCTCTCTCAGACTCCGCCCCTTCTGACAACATCACTCCCTCTTAGACTCCACCCATTCTGACAGCATTTCTTTCTCCCTCAGACTCCACCTCTTCTGATGGCATCTCTCTCTTAGGCTCCACCCCTTCTCACAATTTCTTTCTTTCAGCCTACGCCCCTTCATATATCGTCTCTCTCTCTCTCTCTCTCTTTCACCCCTTAAGGCTTATCCCTTTCTGATAGCCTCACTCTCTCCCAGGCCCCGCCCTTTCTGATACCATATGTCTCTCAGGCTCCACCTCTTCTGACAACATCTCTCTCTCTCTCTCAGACACTGCCACTTCTGACAGCATTTCTTTCTCCCTCCCATATTTCAGTGGGAAACACTTTTCACTCATTTCCCACGAGCATTGCACAGTGCACAAACACTAATAGTAAAAGAAGCACACAGCTATGCCTTTTCTTCTTCTATTTCTTTTCCTCTCTCTGTCTCTTTCCACCTCCACTCCTACTCCAGCAAGCTTTGTCCTCCACCTCCTGAATCTGGCTCCTCGAATGGAACGGGGAGGCTCCTTTTATGGAGCATCTGGAATTAATCCAGGCATCCGTGATTTCCTTCTGGCAGCTCTTCCGGGTGTAGTAAAAGTGTAGCAATAAAGAGATCAACAGTTGTCCATGTGCCCTGTGGCAGTGACCACGAACCCCAACAAGGCTTAGCTTCCAAGACCGTGACACTGGACTAAGTGACAACCCTTACAAGTTCTCTCTCCTGGTTCTTTCAACATGAAGGTGTCCCAGCCATCCTTCACACAATATATATATAAATATATATATATATACAGTCATATGAAAAAGTTTGTGAACCCCTCTCAGCCTGCATAATAATTGACTCTCCTTTCAACAGTAAAGATCACAGTGGTATGTCTTTCATTTCCTAGGAGTATTACGGTGTTTTCCGAACAAAGATTTTTAGTGACGCGGTATTTAGTTGTATGAAATTAAATCAAATGTGAAAAACTGGCTGTGCAAATATGGGTCCCCTTGTCATTTTGCTGATTTGAATGCCTGTCACTGCTCAACGCTGATTACTTGGTATGATGAGCTCATAAAGCCTTGAACTTCATAGACAGGAGTGTCCAGTCATGAGTGGTCAAAGGTATTTAAGGTGGTCAATTGCAAGTTGTGCTTCCTTCCCTTTGACTCTCCTCTGAAGAGTGACAGACAGCATGGGATCCTCAAAGCAACTCTCAAAGATCTGAAAACAAAGATTGTTGAGTCTCCTGGTTTAGGGGAAGGCTACAAAAAGCCATCTCAGAGGTTTAAACTGTCAGCTTCAACTGTCAGGAATGGAATCAGGAAATGGAAGGCCACAGGCACAGTTGCTGTTAAACCCAGCAGGTCTGGCAGGCCAAGACAAAAACAGGAGCGGCATGTGAGCAAGATTGTGAGAATGGTGACAGACAACCTATAGATCACCTCCAAAGACCTGCAAGAACATCTCACTGCAGATGGTGTATCTGTACATCGTTCTACAATTCAGCGCAATTTGCACAAAGAACATCTGTATGGCAGGGTGATGAGAAAGAAGCCCTTTCTGCACTCGTCACAAACAGAGTCGCTTGTTGTATCAAATGCTCATTTAGACAAGCCAGATTCATTTTAGAACAAAGTGCTTTGGACTGATGACACAAAAATGGAGTTACTCAGTCAGAACAAAAAGCACTTTGCATGGCGGAAGAAGAACACCACATTCCAAGAAAAACACCTGCTACCTCCTGTCAAATGTGGTGGAGGTTCCATCATGCTGTGGGGCTGTGTGGCCAGTTCAGGGACTGGGGCCCTTGTTAAAGTCGAGGGTCACATGAATTCAACCCAATATCAACAAATTCTTCAGGATAATGTTCAAGCATCAGTCACAAAGTTGAAGTTACGCAGGGGTTGGATATTCCAACAAGACAATGACCCAAAACACAGTTGGAAATCTACAAAGGCATTCATGCAGAGGGAGAAGTACAATGTTCTGGAATGGCCGTCACAGTCCCCTGACTTGAATATCATCGAAAATCTATGGGATGATTTGAAGCAGGCTGTCCATCAAATTGAACTGAACTGGAGAGATTTTGTATGAAGACTGGTCAGAAACACCTCCATCCAGAATCCAGACACTCATCACAGGCTATAGGAGGACAGTGTCTGGAGGCTCAAAGGAGCAAAAGGAGGCTCAACTGAGTATTGATGTCATATCTCTGTTGGGTGCCCACATTTATGCACCTGTCTAATTTTGTTATGATGCATATTGCATATTTTCTGTTAATCCAATAAACTTAATGTCACTGCTGAAATACTACTGTGTCCATAAGGCATGTCAGATATTAAAAGGAACGCTCAGCCAATGAGAAACAAAAATCCAAAGAATTAAGAGGGGTTCCCAAACTATTTCATGTAACTGTATATGTGTGTGTATATATATATATATATATATATATCTGTCAGTGTGATCGGGGGGGGATATTGGTTGTAAACTTTTATTTACTATGAACATTTCCTTATTAAATTTGCATATGCTGGGTTTATGTCCAAATGTCTGTTAATGACGTTTTCGTTTGATAGCCAAGATTCAGTCAGCTCTCTGGCACTTTTAGTACTGGCCTTACTTGTACATTGTCCCAGTTGAATGTATGTCCGATTGATTTTGTATGTGTATAGATCAGTGATCGAGAGTCCTTCCTTCTGACGTCGGTGTGATGTTCCTGTATACGTGCTGCGATTCTTTTTGATGTTTGTCTCATGTATACTGCTGGGCAAGCACTGCATGGAAGGCTATGAACTGCGTGTCGTGTTTCTGTTGTTCATTTCTTGTTTTTAGCATTGAAAAGTGTGCAGATTGTTTGTGAGTTTGTGTTTCTATCTATCTATCTATCTATCTATCTATCTATCTATCTATCTATCTATCTATCTATCTATCTATCTATCTATCTATCTATCTAGTGCCTTTCATTTCCATCTATCTATGTTATATAGTGCCTGTCTGTCTGTCTATCTGGATTTACCATTTGTTCAGTTTTTTCAGCTCTTTGTATTTTGTTTGTTTGTTCATCTCTTTGACTTTTTTAGACAACGTTTGCTTTGTTTTTTTCTTTTGTTATTTTCACCATGAAGCATTTTTGTTTAAAAGAGTGGACTGCGTTTTCCCTTTCATTACTAGCTGCAGTTTGTCATTTTTTCCCCCTGTAGTGTGAATGTCGAGTTATTTTGGTCCTCCGTTGATTAGGTACTCCACCTTCCCGCCGTTGTCTGGTCACATTTGTCCTCCTTGAGTTCTCTTTCCTAAATGCTCGCTGATTCTGGTGATTTCTTGTACGTCAGCCTTTCTAATCCCAGCAGCTCTTCTCTCTCTCTACCATTTCCAAGTCCCTGTGCACCTCCTTGGCAGGCCCCTTTCACTTGTGCGATGTCATCGTCCCCTTCCCATTCTCGTGATCCCCCATTAAAACTGATGAAAGTCTAAGGACTCTCGTGGATCGGCGCTCACACTCTGATGAACAGGACGGCCACTTCACAGACATAAAGTCATCCAAAGAAATAAAAGTATGGAAGATATTTATTTTGCAAGCATCTGAAACAGCAGATGCAGTTTTTATTAAGAAACCGTTTGTTTGAAGAGCATGTTGTCATGCATGTCGTCAGAGTGCTGCGTATTTCATTTCTTTTCATTCCCAACTCCCCAGTCTCTTAGTATAAAAAAAAAATGATTATGGCTGTAAACTGTAAAAAGGAGAATCGTTCCTCAGACGGTGGTCCGCAAACAAACGGCTACCTTGGTGTTGGGCAGGGGAGGCCATTTCTATGCACCAGGAGTCATGTGACATAAAGGTAATGACTGACAGCCTTCCAGTGACTGAAGGGTCCGGTCTCAGAGGTGTCAGGACCCACTCGTCTTTGTCTTCTTTTCCAGCAAAAGATGAGTCAAAAAAATATATCAAGAAAGGCTTCCAGAAAGAGTTGGCTTTGAAAATGGGGGACTGTCAGCCCATTGATAGCTGGGGAGG
The DNA here is from genome assembly GCF_016835505.1 of Polypterus senegalus. Classification (NCBI taxonomy): domain Eukaryota; kingdom Metazoa; phylum Chordata; class Cladistia; order Polypteriformes; family Polypteridae; genus Polypterus; species Polypterus senegalus. Next base: position 135,883,979 of record NC_053167.1, on the reverse strand, counting down.
TGGACCCCAATGGAGCACAAGATCAAAAAAAGAATCAAAGATGAGGAATTCTGGAATTGGGTTGGCTGGCAGTTAACAAGCACATTCTTTAGGAAGTCCAAAAAGACGCTCATGGTGGGCTTGGTTAAAGACCCTCTGACCTGTAGCCAGTTACACATCTCCACACCAGTCACCCCCAGACCTCCAATAAAACAATAGGGGGCAAAGCTGTGGTGCCAGGCTCATTCATAAAACCAGGGAGGCACCCTATTATCCTCAAACTCAAGTCTACCTCCTGATGCCATAGACAGAGGGGCCTGGTGAATACCAAAGAAACTTTGAGGATCTTTCCGGAAGACCCCGGAATCACTCAAGGGGAACTAACATGGGCTGTTCTTCTCACTCTGATCTGCTGATTGTGAAGATGGCGCCGTTCCTGAGTGGTGCTGGCATCTTCATGGAGGCGGCTGGCACTGCCATGGAAACCACCCCTACTGTTACTCCTGCCAAAATTTGGGAAAGCCCGTGGGTCAAATGAAGAAGGTTTAAAGCGAACGACACCCACAAGACAAGTGTGTGGGACCGTACACAATAGAAGAATATCTTGAGGTGGGACAAGAAAAAAAAAAAGCCCTGTCACCATGAACTGTCACCCACATCTCCCATAAAATGAAGAAAGAGAAGCAAATAGAAATCAAAGACATTTCAATAATAATGTTGCTGGCACGTCCAAAATGGAAGGGAAATGCGCACGAACACAGCCACGCACACGTAAGGAAATAAGACCATCGCCCGTGGCGGGAGGAGCGGGCCACCGAGAGGCAGGGACTTCTCATCTGGCAATGTCAGGACACGGACTGCTGGGCCACCATGGCCATGCTTAGGTCCGTCGTGTCCTTCCCCTCGAACCTCGGACCGTCCCATCCTGCACACCCGCACCCACGTGCAAGGTCTCTGAAATGAGTCTGTCACGCTTTTGAGAGCACACACAAAGCACACGCACGCCCACAAATGTACAAACAGAGGTGCCATGGTGCTTCCAAGTTCAGGTGTAGAAAAGACCCCAAAACCCACATAACCCCAAACCCACCACCCCTTCCCCCGCCGCTCCTATAAGGGTCTTGCCACTTGTCCTTAGGCTCCTATACGTTAGTCTCAAGGCCATTCATATCGATGGAGCAGTGGTCTTTGTCCATGTGCTTCTCCGGATGGATCTTCTGCTCGGGTCGCAGGCCTTCTTCCAGCTGCATGAGTCTGGCCACGTCTACCGGGAGGCCCTCGGGAAGCAGGGCCTTTCCACCAGGCGGCGCATTGAAGCAGCCGTTCTTCTGATAGGCCATTAGCTGTTGGATGCTGATCATGGGCTTGGTCTCACAGATCAGGGGCACCTAAGGGGATAAAAAAGAATTTTGAATGTGGGGCTGCTGGCATTGCTTTGGCAAATAGTTATGAAAGGAACAGGATTAACCGTCGACAACAGGGCTGACAGGGCAGGAGAGGTCGTGTAAGGGGCGTGGCTAGTGGCAGTCCTGGACAAAAAAAAGTGTGCAGCCTGTTACTGAAACAAAAAGGGGTGTGGCTATCAGAGATCAGGAACCCAGCATTCTGCTCTAAAAAGGGGAGGATCCAACAAAGCTCTGGTGTGAAAGTTAAATACAATGGGAAGGGGCATGGCCAGAATAAATTCTAAATGAAATTACAAAACAGGGGAGGAGTCCTTCAACATTTTACAGCTAAAAGGGGCGTGGCTATCAGAGATCAGGTACCCAGCATACTGCTCTAAAAAGGGGAGGGACCAACAAAGCTTTGGTTTGAAAGTTAAGTGAAATGGGAAGGGGCGTGGCCAGGAGAATTTCCTAGTAAATCAAGAAACAAGGGAGGGGCCTTTTAATATTATACAGCTAAAAGAGGCGTGGTTATCAGAGATCAGGTACACAGCATTCTGCTCTTAAAAGGGGAGGGACCAACAAAGCTCTAGTGTGAAAATTAAGTGCAATGGGAAGGGGCGTGGCCAGGAGAAGTTCTCAGTGAAATTACAAAATAGGGAAGGAGTCCTTCAGCATTATACAGCTCTAAGGGGCGTGGTTATCAGAGATCAAGTGTGGACCTATGATAGAACAGTGGGCAGACTTTTCAACATTCTGCTCCAAAATGGGGCAGGACCAACAAAGCTCTGGTGTCAAAGTTAAGTGCAATGGGAAGGGGCATGGCCAGGAGAAATTCTGAGTGAAATTACAAAATAGGGGCGGAGCCTTTTAACATTTCACAGCCAAAATGGGTGTGGTTGTCAAAGTTTAATTATAGACCTATGAAATAAAAGGAGGAAAACTCCTCAGCATTGTGCTCTAAAAAGGGTCAGGGCCAACAAAGCTCTGGTATGAAAGTTAAGTGCAATGGGAAGGAGTGTGGCCAGGAGAATTTCTTTGTGTATTATGAAAAGGGCGTGGTTTTCATCAAGTATGGACCTGTGAAAGAACAGAGGGGAGGCTCAGCTTTCTGCTCTGATCAAAGGGGGCGGGGCTAACGAGTTTAAGTATAAAAGTTCAGTGCAATGGGGAGGGGCTTGACCAGGAGAAATTCTGAGCATATGATAAAACAGGGGAGGAGCCCTTTAACATCACACAGTCAAAAGGGGTGGGGTTATCAGTATGGGCCTATAAAAGAAGAGAGGGGAAACTCAGTATTCTGCTCTGATAAAGTGGTGGGGCCTAAAAAGCTCTAATATGAAAGTTCAGTGCAATGGGGAGGGGCCCTATGATGTGTCACTACCTAAAGGGGCGTGGCTGTATGAGGTAGATAGATACATAGATGACACTTTATTTGTTCCAAGGCGGAGATGTGTCTTTTTCCGGAAGCAGAAGAAATATTATAACAAAAAATACATTCAAGAATTACTAAAAGGAAATGAAACTTCTGACTTGGCTAAAGATAAAATAGAACAGTCCCAGATAGGGGACTCTAAGGGAGCATTGCCGTAGGTATGAAGGAGCCCCATTGGTGTTGCTTGACACCTTTCTGCTAAACACTTTGTTAGCTAAAAGACCTCAGAGTCGGTGGTAAGTTGTGCAGCATTGCTCATGATGGTCATCAGTTTCACCTTCATTCTCTCCTCCACCTCTACCTCTGCTGGAAACCGGAGACATCCCATAACTAAGCCTGCCTTCTTCACCAACTTATGATTGACAAAGCAAAGGCAAAGATCCCTGAAAGTGTCACTACTGAGAGGACCAGGGCAGGGGAAGACCATTGGAGAGATGTTCATTAAACAAGTTGTGACTATTGGAGATCATGGATAAAATGACAAACTAATGGAGAAGACCTCTAAGAAATCATCCACCAATACGATGCAAAGAGACCCTTCAACATTTCACTAAACGAATGGTCACGGCTATTAGGCATGTGACATTAAAAGCAAGAGGACAGACCCTTCTGGAACGGGTGGGGCAAGTGGAGATCATGGCTGAATGATCAAAATAATGAAAATGGCCCTTGAACTAAGGAGTTTTAGTTATAGAAGAGCACGGATGAAATTACAAATTACTGGAGGGGGCATCCAGATATTATTACAAAGCAAGATCACGGATGTCAGTGTTCAAACAAGAACTTATTAACACTTCATCATGTCACTACGAAGGGGTGTGGTGAGTGGAGATCACGGACAAAATTAGGGGGCGGAGCCTGTTATCAGAGGTCAAATATGGACCTATGAAATAACAGAGGAGGCGGCGACACACGCCAAAGCACCACTCCTGCCCACGATAGGAAGAAGGACCAGGAATTAGAGAGGACGCGCACAACATCATCAGCAACATGGACGCCGACGGGGGGACAACGCGGCATCCGAGGAAGAAATGTACCAGACGAGGGGACTGGGAAGGAGGAGAGTGCGGCTCACGAAATTGCTACGTCCGGTGAGTGTTTTTTGTCATACCTCCTACAGGGCCCAGGGAGAGGCAGGAGCAGAAGGTTGCCCCTGTGTTGCCTGGATTGGTGCCCCACACAAAGGGACGAGGGGACAGTGAGTGGCTTTACCGCACTCTCTGATGCAGGCAATAGGGTGAAGGTGGTGTATTGGGATCCCGCTGCTACAGGGGCAGAGGCGGGGATGGCGAACCTCCACCTCGATCCTGGAGGGCACCCGACAAGGCCTGTGCTGAAGGTACACAGACTCAATGGCTCTTGGCCCGGCGAATAAGGACGAGCAAAGCCCGAGTCCCAAAATAGATGACCTGCTGTTGGCTGTACGGGACTTAGAGATCGTTCTCCAACCCATACGGTCTTTATTCACAGGTAGTCGGCCTGCAGAGACAGGCAGTGGGTAGGTTGGAGAGGACGGCCAAAACAATCCTGAAGACGATGCAGGATTGCATGGAGAGGTTCGGCACCCATGCAGACGCAGCGGTACAGGTGAGCGTTTCCTATACCGTAAATAAACAGGAATTGACCCCGGATAGTTCTGAACGGAGTCGAGTAGCTGGAGGTCCGACAGTTGAGCAGTGTGAACAGAAACAGCTGAGGCACACGAGAGGGACTGGTGCCCAGAGCGCCCCACTCCAAATACCGGCAATGGTCTCACACAAGTCAAAAGGGCGTATGCCATAGAGAGTGCCAGACTGTCGCTGCACCCCAGAGTGGAAGAAAGACCCAGACAAGGAACACAGGGTCACTGAGCAGTGCAGCACCTGAGCCAGTGAATAGGGTGGAGGGCTGCACTCCTGCGGGGGGGGAAGGGATGAGCCGATCTCAGTTGGGCATGAGGCAGAGCAGTCCATGTCCACAGGGTGAGGATACGAGGAAGTGCTATGAGTGTCACTGTGTGGGCCATGGGTGGAGGCACTGTCCTAATAGGGTGCCGAGGGGCATCAGTGCAGCACCTCCCCGTCCCCTTCTTGTTTGCTTATTTCAGGATGGAGCCGTGGTCCGATGAACGTCGTTGACTCCCCATACTGGAGGACAACAGCCCCTATTGGGACAGGACGCATCGCCCCACAAGGCTCAGCTGAGGAAGGGAGCAGTGCGATGGGCATTACCCAGCTGGGACATCAGCTGCATGGAAGGGCTGGGGAAGAGAGCATCTGCGAGGCACAACCTCCTCTGGGACACTAGAGGACAGCCCTCCTGGGCAGCTGTGGCACAACGGATTCCCGCAGGGCATGCTGGGAGTTGGAGTTTGGTAAATCCCCTATAGAGGACTTCCACCACACCTGCTGATGAGCCACCTGCAGCACTCCCAGGAGTTGAATAAAAGGAGCCGCCTCACTCCATTCGGGGAGCCAGAGGTGGGAGGAAGAGGATGAAGCTTGCTGGAGGAGGAGTGGAGGAGGCAGAGAAAGGAATAGAAAGCGAGGACAAGAGTATCTTGTGCTCGGTGCCTGTGCTGTAAAGGTGAGAAGCAGGGGGTCCCCATGAGGGAAAAATAGACGTGTGCTGTGCAACACTTGTGTCTCTGCCTGTCTCTGGCTGTACGCGCCCTGGTGGTCCCGCAAGGTTAAATATTAAATCGGTGGCCTTGAGATTTTATATAGCACCTTTCCATGAAGAATATCATTCTAAATAGTGAAAAGGTTTGCAAACTTTAAACGGCAGCTGAATTGACTAACTCGGTGTCACATAATGAGATCCAACAGTGGATACCAGGCCTGTGACCTTAAGATTTTTAAATAGCACTTTTTCATAGAAATCCTCATTCTAAAATTCAAAAGAACAGAAACATAGTGAGAGACTCAGCACTGCACATGGAACCAAAGATCTGAGACGCTAACATTTTATATAGCGCTTTTACAGAGGAAACAATATCAACATGCCATCTCAGGGCATTTTACCCTGACTGTGCCATCTTTCAGCATTATGAGCTCTTGTGGGGGACACCACTCTCTTGGGGTTGCACGGTGAGTTTTGGGTGGGGATTGATTGGGGATTAACTGCTAAGGGCACAAGAAGGGTTCCTAGGATGACACCCTGACATCATCCTGGCTCAAATATTGAAGTTGACCTGAGGGGTCTGCACGCCGTTCTTTCATGGAGCCTTTCTTGTTTGGACAGCACCAGTCTATTTAAAAGCAGTTCCTTTTCAGGACAGAAACCCGACTCCTCCCCTAACTCAATTTGCATAAGCCACTCCTCTTTAACCCTAAAACATCCTCCCTCTGCATTAGGCAGTACGTCTCAGGGGGATGCCAGCGCCCTGTCCTCCTCGTTAATGTGTCTGGATGTTATCACAGGCTGCTGTGACAGGCGAGGGCTTTATGACAGGTGATTGTGCCCATTAGGTCCCCGCCTGCCACGCTCGCTGGCTCTCTGACGACGTCATTCCAAAGAGCCTTATGATGAGATTATGGTGATGAGCAGATGAGCTCTGGCGAGAATCTCTGCTAACCCCTGGAATGATTCAAACCCCTCGGCTCCTGACCTGCTCTTTGCTGACCCAATTCTGCTGTCCTGGCCTAGAAAAATGAAATTAACAGGAATACATTTACTGTTTGGAATAAAAATTCTTAACTGTGCATATACTATAGAGAATCCACCGGCAAAATTAAAGGGTGCCTCTTGCAGTGGTGGCTACAGGGCTCCACCTGGGAAAGGAAGACATGCTAGTAGGTACTAAGCAACATCAAACAACTTTATTGTTTGGGAAATCGGATGAGTGAATTCAGTCATCATATTGACAGGCAGCCAATTGGGTGCATGTAGCTATCACATCTTGCGAAACCTCCAGGGAGAATTTTATAATAAACTATACAGCATGGGCTTCTAGAAACCATGGATTCTGGCACTTCAATCAATCAGTCAATCGCATCGGTTGTGCATTAGCGGCAAAGCGAGGTTCTCTCTGCTCAGAGGTTTTGTTTTAAGCAAAGTTCTCTTTCTTCGGCGGGTTCACTTTGCTGATGTACTCGTCTCCGTTGTCTATCAGTGGCTAAGCGAGGTTCTCTGTCCTCAAGGGTTTCATTTGGCCGATGTGCTCACCTCGCTTGTCTATCAGCGGCTAAACGAGTTTTTCTCTCCTCGTAAGTTTTGTTTTGCCAATGTGCTCGCCCCCTTGTCTATCAGCGGCTAAGTGAGTTTCTCTCTCCTCGTAGGTTTCATTTTGCCGGTGTGCTCGCCTCACTTGTGTGTTACTGACTAAGTGAGTTTCTCTCTTTTCTCAGCGGTTTTACTTTAGCGACAGAGTCGCTTTCTTTGAGCTTCATTGCTGTAGCCTCACACTTCTGGGCTGGACAGACAGATACACACACTTCCACGCGTAGATGTTGATATGTAAGATATGCCTCGTCTTAAGAGCGACTTCAGAAGAGGGCACCAACAACATGCAGATGTTTCTATCTGATCATCAGAAAAGCATCTAATGAACAACTGCGAGTGCTAAGATCACAAGCTGCCTGCGACATTCATCCTTGACATCTTTACTTTTTCAGAAGCTTTTCCTAAAGACTATATATATCCATACCAGACTTTGCTATCCACATTTTCTGTTATGCTTTTTCTCTACTGGTATTATTATTATTCCTGTAATAAATTCCACACTGTTTTTAACTTTCTATGCTTTGTCTTCATGTCCAGACTGATTGAAGTAATAAGGTAGATTTCTTTGAGCACCTGGTGCAGCTAAAGGTTTGCCATACGCTCTGTGCTGCGAGATTTATTAAGGCTGAGGGTGAGAGCTATTCTGTTTGAGCTCCAGAAGACCTGTGTGGAGATGGCAGAAACTTCAAGAACACTTTAATATCTGACATAAAGCTTCTCCATGTCTGGTTATGCAGGAGATAAGGAAACGACTAAATTTGGAATAGGTTCAGAATTGGCCAATCCAATCACATGTTATTGGTGTCGGCCTTAAACACACCTGACTGGAGTATACTTACAGAAGAAGACTCTTTAATATCAAAGTGCAAACAGATCTCTACAAAGTGGTCTCAATTCATTTGTACACTAAATGTGCCGGCCATGGACATTGGAAGAGAGCAGATCACTGGAGCCATGGCAGATTGTTGCCGGTTCTCCATTTGCAGAAACAACCATCTTGCTGTGATGTGTGAGTCCCTTTAGATAAAAGCTTCACTTTGCCTGGTTTTGTCCGCCATGTTGTGTAGGTGATGACACCACCCGCTAGCCATGAGTGGAGCTCAGTGAACCACACTCTCCAAAAGTCCTCCTACCTCATTGCCTTCCTTGTTGAAATCCTTCCTGCAGATGTGGGCCATGATGCCAGTTGCCAGGGCGTCCCCCAGTACGTTGATCATGGTCCTGAATCGGTCCCTGAAAGAGAAAAGAAACTGCCATTGTTGATGTCCTTGGTTTAGGTGGCCACAGAGATGGTCCCAACCCTGACCTCCACGTTGGTGTGCTTTTGAAGTATTGGGTCTGGCAGTTACAACAACCCCAACAAACAGACGCAGTCATCTCTGATCGGGTGCCCAGTTTGGTTCCACTGGATCAGGACCCCTCTTAATGACTTGCACTTCTTGGCCTTCGGGAGTTTGCCCAGATGGCCCCAGCAATGGCTATTAAGCTTAAGATCCTCACCATGAAATTAGGATGCAAGGACACTTCCTGGGCTAGAGACACATCAGCTAATGCCCACCAAACCCAAGAGTTCATTGTCTGATGTTAAGAGTGGTGGCCAGCAGGCGTCAGTGTGGGGGCCGCTTCTATCTATACGAATAAAAGGCAAAGCCCTCACTCACTGACTGACTGACTCACTGACTCACTGACTCACTCACTCACTCACTCACTCACTCACTCACTCACTCACTCACTCACTCACTGACTCACTCACTCACTCATCACTAATTCTCCAACTTCCCGTGTAGGTAGAAGGCTGAAATTTGTCAGGCTCATTCCTTACAGCTTACTTACAAAAGTTGGGCAGGTTTCATTTCGAAATTCTACGTGTAATGGTCATAACTGGAACATATTTTTGTCCATATACTGTAATAGATTGCAGCTCGATAGCCGTGGGAGGCGGAGTTTCGTATTAAAGCATTTAACCAATCACATTTCAGCCATCATTTGTTGCCAGGCAGAGAGGCTTTCACAATCTGTTGTGGAGGCACTCTAACACAGAATAAATGTCGATTAACCTGTTGCTTCAACCAATCAGATTTTGAGTTGGTGTCAGTAGGGCCCTCTAGCAGGCGTGCACGCAACGCGTCACCGTATTCAGACCCATTGATTGGATAGAAGCCGATATGAGAAAGTCTACGATGCCATTGAATGCACCGCAGGTGCTCCGAGCGAAAGATCGTCGCATGCACTACGGCCAACTCCATGGCAGGATTCTGGACAATATTATTTGCCAGACACAGACCAGATTTCAAAACCATGAAAACCTGATGTTTGTCACGCTCCTCAAGCCCCAGAAGTTTCGGGAATACAAGAAAAATTTAACGCATGCAGCCTTCTCCACTTTAACACAAGAGCCACGGAGTGCTTTTTGATCTGTCTCGGCTAAAAACAGAACTGACTGTAATGTATGCCATGGATGATTTTGCAGGAAAATCTCCCACTGATCTCCTTGACTTCCTTCATCAGAAAAATCTGAATGAGAGCATGGGGCAGCTGTTCACATTGGTATATTTGGCGGTGAGCATTCCTGTGTACACTGCTTCTGTCGAGCGGACATTTTCAGCCCTAAAGCGAATTGAAACTTATGCCAGGAATACCATAGGGCGGGTTCGCCTTTCACCATTAGCTTCGATGGCGATAGAAAGTGAGGTTTTGATGGAACTGAAGTGCACGGATAATCCATACGACAGAGTAATTGAACTTTTTTTTAGGAAAGAGAGGACATTGGATTTTATTTACAAATAATCCAAATTTTTGTTGAGTAAAATGTTGCAATTTTCCTAAATAATATTGCAACTTTATGAGCTATTATTGATGTTTTTTATGTGTGTCGCGGCTGTAGCTGCAGTTGAAAGGAACTTGTTCACCCCTGGTTTGTCTATTCAATAAAGGCATTTATTGTGACTACAGGAGTTATCTTTTATATTTATATATATATATATATATATATTTATATATTTATATATATATATATATTTATATATATATATATATATATATATTTATATATATATATTTATATATATTTATATATATGTATATATATGTATATATATATATATATATTATATATATATATATATATATTTATATATATATATATATATATATATATTTATATATATATTTATATATATATATATATTTATATATATATATAAATATATATATTGTGACGGACAGCCGGGTCCCATGCCTGGCCGGGACGCGTCTGATGCATACGTCCCGGGGGAGGCATCATGGACTTTGCAATACCTCCCCCGGGGCGCTTGGGGGCAGTCTCCCTGGCAGTGGATTCCTCCTCAATCTCCCCCGTGGCTCCATGGGACATGGAGTCCACCACAGCAGCCCGGTTGGGAGATGGGGTGGCCGCTAGGGGCTGCTGCAGAGAACCAGCCACCACACTGGACGGTTTATCAGCCCCACCCGGAGGTGCAATTAAGACCAGCTGGTCAGGCACCTGGATCACTTCCGGGTGGGGTATAAAAGGGCCTGCCTCCAAGCAATCGAGGCCAGAATCGGGAGGAAGAGGACGAGGTTGCCTGGGAGGAGTGGTGGAGCAGGAAAGTGTGGGGTTGTGTTGGTTTGGTGCTTGGGACTGTGTTGGGCGGTGGGACACGGAAAGACGTGTGCCCACGGCTGAAGAGCAACAAAAATAAATACCTGTGAGTGTGAACACGTGCCTCTGTGTATTCTGTGCCGGGTCGGGCGCTATATAGCGCCTTAACACAATATATATATATATACACATACATACCCTGATCTACATACTGTCAAATAAACAAACCACACGCTGTGGCGCAACACGAGAGGCTTCGCCTCTAGCACTGACGTCTGAGGTTCAATTCCCGAGACGGGGTGCAGTGAGTGTGTATGCCTGATAAGCCCAGAATTAGGGTGAAACACGTGTCGCGTACTGTTTGCATTATTTGACAGTAAAACTATTTCAATATATATTCAATATATATATATCAGCGCTTCCCGATACATTTTACCCTCGCACCCCCTTGGTTTGAGAAGAAGTATGAAAAAATATGAGGTTAACGCAGAAAAACAGATCACCAATTCAAGCTTTATGAATAATGGATACTTTATTCGCCATCAATGATTGTTTTGGTAAAGCCATACTCCGTGTGATCCTCCTTCCATTTTATAATTTTTCCGCGACTACCCACGATTAAATAAATGGTAAAAAAGTAAGAGCGAAGCGAGGGTGACTTATTCAGGCAGGAAGGCGACAGCTCAATAGCTCGAATTTGGATATAAGTAGGTTCTATTTAGTCACCAGAAATATCTTTGGGAGGAATAGAAGTTGAATTTAGTCTTTAAATTTCTATGGTGAAGAAAAATTTATGCAATGATGACTACATTTAACTTACATTCCTACTAAACATATTTCTGTCGACTAAATAAAAATTACTTATATTTAAAATTTAAAGAGAACTTGAAAAGATACGATAGTTCATAATACCCATGCAGCACTAAGTGCACATAAGAGCAGGAGTCATCCATTTTAACAAGCAGCGTATTGCACTGACACGAAATAGTCTGCCCATTTAATTATTTAGGAATGGATAAATAAATTAAGATTTTGAACAAATAATGTTTTTAATTTTTCTTCCTCGATGGATTCTGGCACCCCCAGCAACAACTGCTCGCACCCCAAAGGAGATATATATATATATATATATATACAGTATATAGATATACTGTAGATATAGATAGATAGATATATATAAATATAATTTAGATAGATAGATAGATATATATGTGTATGTATATGTGTGTGTGTATATATGTAGATATGTATGTATATATATATATATATATTGTCGTGGATGCCAGGGGCGATGACCCGGCTGGGATGCCTTGGAAGACCGGAAGTGGGCGTGCGCCCATCTGGGACCACGTGGGGGCTGCCTTCCAGGTTGCTTTGGGGGCCACAGGTACAGGGCATGGAAGCTCCACCCTGTAGGGGCCCGTGGTCACTGCCAGGAGGCGCCCCAATGCCTTGGGGACCTGTTACCCCAGCACTTCCGCCACACCAGGAAGTGCTGGGGAAGATTAGAACGGCACCGGAGAGCTGCCGGGAGGACAGCCGGCACTTCCGCCACGCTGGGGCGTGGCCAGAGGAGGAATGCCGGGAACACCTGGGGCTAATCCGGTGACTGTATAAAAGGGGCCGTCTCCATTCATTCGAGGCTAGAGTCGGGTGGAGGCAGCCCAAGGCAAGAGAGAGGAGAGTGGAGGCGGCCCGAAGAAAGGCATATTGTGGCCAGGACTGTGTTTGGGGTTTGTGCACTTTTGGACTGGGTCTGAGTGACCATTTATTGTATATATTTTGTAAATAATAAGCGTGTGGTGGTGAAGAACAACATGTCCGCCTGTCTGTGTCCAGGTCGGCTCCACAATATATAGAGGTGTGTGTGTGTCTGTATATATATATATATATATATATATATATATATATATATATATGCATGCCAGCAACACTCATGACAATGACAAAACAATTACATTGTCAATCATTTTACATTATTATTAAAATGTTTCCTTTTCTTTTTCATTACTTCTTTGACACACTACTTCTCCACTATGAAGCGCGGGTATTTTTCTAGTTTTTAATATTTATAAATGATTTAGATAGCAATATAAAGAACAAGCTGGTTAAGTTTGCAGATGATACCAAAATAGGTGGATTGGCAGATAATTTGGAATCCGATATATCATCACAGAAGGACTTGGATAGAAGACACAGGCTTGGACAGATGTGTGGCAGATGAAATTTATTGTCAGTAAATGTAAAGAATTACACATAGGAAGTCAAAATGTGAAGTTTAAATACACAATGGGTGGTCGGAAAATCGAGAGTCCACCTTATGAGAAGGATTTAGGAGTCATAGTGGACTCTGACAGACAGTCTTCAGAAGCCATTAAGAAGGCTAACTGAATGTCAGGTTATATAGCGCCTTGATGTGTGGAGTACAAGTCACAGCTTTATAACACACTGGTGAGGCCTCATCTGGAGTCCTGTGTGCAGGTTTGGTCTCCAGGCTACAAAAAGGACAAAGCAGCACAAGAGAAGGTCCAGAGAAGAGCGACGAGGCTGATTCAGGGGCTACAGGGGGTGAGTGATGAGGAAAGATTAAAAGAGCTGAGCCTTTACAGGTTAAGCAAAAGAAGATTAAGAGGAGACCTGACTGAGGTGTTTAAAATTATGAAGGGAATTAGTACCGTGGATCGGGACGGTGACTTTAAAATGAGTTTATCAAGAACACAGGTACATAGTTGGAAACTTGTGAAGAGGAAACTTCACAGAACCATTGGGAGGTTTTTCTTAACCTAGAGAACCACAGACACACAGAATACGTGATCAGGTAGTGTGTTGGACAGTAGCAAACTTTACAAATGAAGGTAGCAAAATACAAAAAAGCAAAAATTGAAAGTTGAAAACGTACAGCGCCCAGTCCACGGCGATAATCAGGGTGATGTCATCAGTCGGCAGCCCCACAGATGTCAGCACGATCACCATGGTGACGAGGCCTGCCTGTGGAATTCCGGCTGCTCCGATGCTGGCCGCTGTGGCTGTGATACTGGAAAGAGAAAAAGAGAGAGAGCAGATGCAGACCCCAGTTAGATAGGCATCATGGAGGGCAGGGCACTTGTCATCCTTTCAGCTCGATGGCGGGCACATTCAGGTTTTTTGTTTTGTTTGTATTTTATTTTATTATTTTATTTATTTTGATCCTTTGCCTTTATGGCAGGTCATGAGGTTCTCCTGCTAGGAGCTCTTTGAGATGATGAGTCCACTGCCTCTACCCAAACTACAGCACATTGCCCATCGAAGGCGGAATCCCATTGCATGGCGTCCATGTTCATTTGCCCTTGCTAGACTAACTGTGCTGTGCTCTGAGTTGTCAGACTACCCATAAGCCATTGCAGACGTGTTGAATGGCATCAGCTTCTATCCGTTGAGGTTACCACATAATGTTCAAACTGCCTTTACTTTTAAATTTACCCTCCTATCTTCATCCTGACTGGGAACGAGAACAGGGACTGTCCCAAACCGGGATGGGCATCAATTTTTATGGGAAAAATACTTCAATCTTCTTGAGGAAATAAAACTGAAAGTAGGTGTGCAGAGTCTGGAAGCGTCCATTTTCACTTCATTGTTTTGCCGGACTGTATGCCAGTCTCTCCTGTCTGCGCTAATAGTAGCAGGCCCGGTGCCAATGGCTGCAAATGTACTTGTGCTTTACAAAAACGGCTGCATATTTATGTACTAGTATAGGATGCCAGGGCCAAAAGGTTTAAACTCACAAATTTAGGGGCACAGGGACCAGGAGCCTATCTTGGCAGCACTTGGACCAGTCTGGGAATTGTCACTCTCCTGTCACAAATGACAGTAGGCAAGTAGCTGTAATTTCTATATATCGTGCCTTTAGAAATTAAGAAGGGTCAATTTCTGTATAGCAGCTACCACATGGAAGAGTACCCAATAAGCATTCATCCTTGCATTGCACCTTTCAAACTTCGTGATCATTGTATATAGCGTCTTAACTTCCATTTGTAGGCTGTCACTACTACTCCTTTATATAGCGTCTTCTTACTCCGTAAAGCATCATTTCTATAAGGTTGCCCTCATGGCCAAAAATAATGAACTGATATGCCGTGGTATCTTTTGAGTCATGAATAATCAATAAGATAAATGGGCCGTGAATATTCCACCAGGAGGCGCCAGAGCAGAGGAGTTTGGGTGCTCTTTGAATTTATTGAAATCCTAGAAATCCATGTGGAGGTGTCCCAGTAAATCCACATCAGAAAGGCAGCAGAACGAGGTGACAACTTGACCTGACCAGGCGTCCCTACCTGATGGTGATAATCTGGCCAAAGTCCAGCTCATAGTTGTTGACTTGTGCAATGAAGATGGCGGCCACCGCCTCGTAGAGCGCCGTCCCGTCCATGTTGATTGTGGCACCAACGGGCAGAACGAAGCGGATGATTCGCCGGTCGATGTGGTTGTTCTCTAGCAGGCACTTGAAGGTGATGGGCAAAGTGGCGGAGCTGCAGGAGACAGAGAGAGAAAAGGAGAGAGATGGGGAGAGACAGACAGACTGGTCAGATCAGAGCATTGTGCCCACCTCGGCTCCTGTAAACACAACTCAATTCACAATTAAAATCCTTGGCATTAAGTGTGACTCAGGCTCAGAATTCAATGGAATTGCGGTTATACCCGAGTCAGACGTGGGGTGACGTGTAAAGATCCACTTTACGCCATTAAGCCTGAATAACTCTCACGACAGTATTCTGCTGCCATCTAGTGGGTAAAATAACATTATGCTGCTCAAGAATCGCTAATCTAAGCCTTTCTGTCATTTTAAGGAATAGTTCTAAAAAACGATGGGGTTTGACCCAAGATGGCACCTTTTGGGTCACACAGGGTCGTGACTCACCATTGTGTTCAATGAAAGAGAGTCGCGTTTACAGTTTAGGAAGTGTCTCGCGATGGGTCAGTGCGGGCAGGTTAAACAACGGACATTGCTCCACTATGACTGTCGGTGGGAAATCTCCAAGGGGGATCCTCTCCCCGCTATGACAGTTTTCCAAAGGGGAATCCCCCCTCGCCATGAATGTCAGTGGCAATTCTACAAGGGGGAACTGACCCTGACTATGACTACTGCTGGCGATTCTCTGAGGGGGATTCCCCCTCATTGTGACTGTCGGCAGGGAGTCTCATAGGGGGACGTTCCCCCTTGCTTTGACTGTCGATGGTGATTCTCCAAGGAGGAAACCCCTCAGTAAGACTGTCGGTGGCGCCTGATGGTGGGGATTCTCCAAGTGGGATCTCCCTCTTTCTTTGACTGTCACCGGTGATCTTCCAAGGAGGAAACCCCTCACTATGAATGTCGGTGGCAATTCTCCAAGGGGGATCACCTCCCTCCCCTGCTATGACTGCTGGTGGGGATTCTCCAAGGGTCATTCATCCCTCTCACTATGACAGTCGGTGGCAATTCTGCAAGGAAGACCACCTCAGTGATCTGATGGTCATCAGGAACAGGGTACTGAGAAGGGAAAGATTGGGTGTTGAGAAAAATAATGAAACACAGCACGAAGGTGTCAAGGACTAGCACTCGCAAAGCTCCGAAATCTCAAAAACACTTTCAAAAATGCTGTCAAAAAACCCTGTATGGATACAAAAGAGGGTCTTGTACAATCTTTATAAAATAAAGCAGTGATTTTTTTATAATATATGTATAATGGGGTTGTCTGAAACAATAAAGCAATCCAATGTAGACAAAGTCCCAGAGCAAGAACCCAAAGAGTGATCCAAAGACAGAGCAAGCAGGTCAAAAATCCAAGAAGTCACATTAAGTACAGAAGAAACTCAAAAAACTCAGCACGACTTGTGGGCTTAGGGTCGTTGTCTCGCTGCATGACCCACCTTCTCTTGAGATTCAGTTCATGGACAGATGTCCTGACATTTTCCTTTAGAATTCTCTGATATCATTCAGAATTCATTGTTCCATCAATGAAGGCAAGCCGTCCTGGCCCAGATGCAGCACAACAGGCCCAAACCATGATACTACCACCACCATGTGTCACAGATGGGATAAGGTCCTTATGCTGGAATGCAGTGTTTTCCTTTCTCTAAACATAACGCTTTTCATTTAAACCAAAAAGTTCTATTTTGGTCTCATCCTTCCACAAAACATTCTTCCAATAGCCTTCTGGTTTGTCCACGTGATCTTATCTAGCAAACCGCAGACGAGCAGCAATGTTTTTTTTGGAGAGCAGTGGCTTTCTCCTTGCAATCCTGCCATGCACACCATTGTTGTTCAGTGTTCTCCTGATGGTGGACTCATGAACATGAACATCAGCCAATGTGAGAGAGGCCTTCAGTTGGGGTCCTTTGTGACCTCGCCGACTATTACACGTGTGCCTTGCTCTTGGAGTGATCTTTGTTGGTCGACCACTCCTGGGGAGGGTAACGATGGTCTTGAATTTCCTCCATTTGTACACAATCTGTCTGACTGTGGATTGGTGGAGTCCAAACTCTTTAGAGATGGTTTTGTAACCTTTTCCAGCCTGATGAGCATCAACAACTCTTTTTGTGAGGTCCTCAGAAATCTCCTTTGTTGGTGCCATGATACACTTCCACAAACGTGTTGTGACGAGCAGACTTTGATAGATCCTGTTCTTTAAATAACACAGGGTGCCCACTCACACCTGATTGGCATCCCACTGATTGAAAACACCAGACTCGAATTTCACCTTCAAACTAACTGATCATCTGTGAGGTTCACATACTTTTGCCACTCACAAATATGTAATATTCGATCATTTTCCTTAATAATTAAATGATCAAGTATAATACTTTTGTCTCATTTGTTTAACTGGTTTCTCTTTATCTACTTTTAGGACTTGAGTGAAAATCTGATGATGTTTTAGGTCATATTTATGCAGAAATATAGAAAATTCTAAAGGGTTCACAAACTTTCAAGCACCACTGTACACACACAAACACACACAGTATATCGTAGCACATTTGCCAATTGCCAAATCTATTCTCACTCCTTACGTGGCTCTTTTAGGAGGCTCATTGTTGTCATAATAGTTGGAATTGAAAGATGGTGTAAAAATAAATTGACATCCCCTGCCCATCCCTGTATATATTCATCTGTCCACTCGCATACACTTCACAGTTTTCTAACCTTCCATTCATTCATCTACCTGTTGCTATGTCCATCCGCCCATCCGTGTATTCGTCCTTTCATTAGTCTATCAGCATGTTCAAACATCCATCCTTCTGTCCGTCTGGGTTATCTTTACATTCCTCCATCTGTCCATCCTTTTAAATCATATATGGCTGAGCCCACACTCTGGTCACTCTGGTTACACTCGGCCCTTTTAAGTTTCTCCTTCTACTTCTGCAGGCAGAGCATCAACCTCGTCGAGAGGTTTACTTACCTCGGCAGTGACATTCATGTGACTCTGGTGACTCTTCCTATGAGGTCAGTAGATGGACTGGGAGAGCATGGGGGGCCATGAGGTCACTGGAAATGGGTGTGTGGTGCTCCCGATATCTTTGCAAAAGGATGAAGGTCCGAGTCTTTAGAGTCCTGGTGCTTCTTGTTTGTGAGACATGGACACTACCCAGTGACCTGAGATGATGACTCGACTCCTTCTTGTGAGTCTCTTCAGAGAGTCCTTAGGTCTCACTGGTTTGACTTTGTGTTGCTCATGGAGTTCCGAATTTGGAAGATGACCTGCATTGTGAGGAAGCGTCAGTTACGGCACTATAGCCATGTGGCTCAATACCCTGAGGGTGATCCGGCTCACAGGACCCTCATTGTTAAGGACCAGGCCCACATAACACCTGGCTGCAACAGATAGATGGTCATTTTCAGGGGGAGGAACTGGACGGCGTGTCTGCCTGGTGGGTTACCCGAAGTGTTTTGTTGTGTGGTGGGTACGGCAATATGCCTGCTCGCCAACCTGACCAGACCTTACCATCTACCTCTCCTTACCTTGAAGATGTTGCCAGTGCAATGAGCAGGGCTTGCAAAATGCCTCTGATGAAGACTATGGGGTTCTTTTTGGTGATGAAGAAGTACATGCTAGGCAGGATGAAGAGTCCATGAACTATAAGCCCCAGCACCACAGTGATGGCGTAGAAGCCCAGTTTTTTCCCAATCGCTGTCGGGTCATCCATTTCCAGGATCTTGCCAGCTATTAGGAACACAATTCCAAAAGGGAAATACCTGGAAATGAAAGAGAGAGATGTTGACGGAAATAGTAATAAAAAAATAAAAGGAGGGAGAGAGATCTTCATCAGATAGACATATAGATAATGCTTTAATTGTAACCAAGGGGAAATTAAAACTTTATAGAAGCTCAAGAAAATATAAATAGTATAATAAGTAATATCACAAACACGAAGCCCCTAAAGACACAACAGAAGCACGCTGTCACACGCATGTGCTTGGGGAACAACCTAAAGGCTTGTGTGAGTGTAATTTACTGTTGGGACAAGAGGGGGCACTTTGTAATAATGTTCTCCTCTTCTCCTGACACCTCTCCCACTGTGACGTCACTTCTGGGGGTCAGACCACCTGGCGCCGCCCCTTCCTCCCAGAATCCACCATAAGAGGAAACAACGCCATCTTGGGCAGACTAACTGATTTCAAGGATGTCTCCATTTTGTGCATTACAACGCGTTTTATTTTTAAACCTTTTTGTGTAACTTGAATATGCAGGGTTTGCCACTGAGTGCCCCAGACCCTTAATCTTGTGCACTTGTCTCCTTTTCAGCGCCCATATTTTTTGCTTAACCAACGTTTACCACGTCATAAAGTATCACATCAAGGTTCAGGCACCAGTGTGACAGTTTGACAGATGGACACAACCCTTGGTTTTTACATATTGTGGTGGTTGCCGGGGCCTTCACCTGGCTGGGATGCCACCTTTAATGGAAGGACCTGGGGAGAGAGCGTGCTCAGGGCCTTTATCTCCCCCCGAATGCTAGGGGGCAGCCTCCCTTGGGTTGCTTTGGCACCAAAGACTCCCACAGGGCTTCATGGGAGTTGGAGTTTGGCACATCCCTGTTGGGTCCCGTGGGTGCTGCCAGGGGGTACTGTAGGAAATGCGGAGCCCTGTATTGAAGCACCACACCCGAAAGTGCTGCCAGAAGGAGACTATGGGACAAGTGGAGCATTTCCAGGTGCTCTATAAAAGGAGCCGCCTCACTCCATTCAGGGAGATGGAGGACACAGCTTGCTGGAGGAGGAGTGGAGGTGGAAAGAAACAGAAAGAGAAGAAGAAAAGACATTGCTGCATGTTTCTTTTATTATTAGTGCTTGTGTATGGTACATTGCTTGTATGAAAGGAGTGAAAAGCGTTTCCCACTGAAATAAAGCCTTGTGTGTTGCTGGACTTTTGTTTGTGTCTCTTGTTTTGGGTGTTTGCTAGAGGAGGAGTGGAGGTGGAAAAGAAAAGAAGAAGAAAACATATTGCTGTGTGCTGTTTATTGTGCTGTAACTGTGCTGAGAAGGTGGAAAACCAGAGAAGTGTTTCCCACAGCCAAAACAAAAAAAAAGTGTTGTTCTGAACTTCCGTCCTGTGTCTGTCTGTGTCAGGTTTGGGGAGCTGAGCCGCCCCTGCAGTCCACAATATATACAGATGATCGCTGCCATGTTTGACTTGTCTCTTTAGGGCAGCATCACATGTTGCTAGGGGCGTGTCCTCAGAAGTTGTGACCTTTTGTATAATGACGTGATGAGTTAAAAGATCACTTCCATATCTGAGTAGTGGATTCAGTTCCAGCTTTTCTCAAATCGATCCATTCGAAAGATCTTTCTACTCTAAAGGTACCTTTAAACTTTTAGCTCTGGACTTTTTGGCCACTATTGCTGTCTCTTATTTTGTACTAGCAAAATGCCCGCGCTTCGCAGCGGAGAAGTAGTGTGTTAAAGAAGTTATGAAAAAGAAAAGGAAAAATTTTATAAATAACGTAACATGATTGTCAATGTAATTGTTTTGTCACTGTTATGAGTGTTTCTGTCATATATATATATATATATATATATACACACACACACACACACACACACACACACACACACACACATATAAACATATATATATATACATATCCACACATATATATATATAAACATATATATACATACATATCTACATATATACATATACACACACACACACGCACACACACACACATATATATATATATATATATATATATATATACTGTATATACATATATACAGTCTTTGAGGTGCGAGCAACTGTTGCTGGGGATGCCAGAATCCATGAAGGAAGAAAAATGAAAAACATTATTTGTACAAAATCTTAATTTATTTATCCATTTCTAAATAATTAAATGGGCAGGCTATTTTGTATCAGTGCAATACGCTGCTTGTTAAAACGGATGACTCCCGCTCTTACGTGCAAGTCAGCGTGGATATTATAAACTATCATTTCTGTTCAAGTTCTATTTAAATTTTAAATAGAAGGAATTTTTATTTAGTCGACAGAAATATCTTTGGTAGGAATGTAAGTTAAATGTAGGCATCATTGCATACATTTTTCTTCACCATACAAATGTAAAGAGTAAATTCGCCTTGCATTCCAACCAAAGATATTTGTGTCGACTAAATAGAACTTGAAAAGATATATTTTTTCGAATGTGATTGCGCAATTCAGATCGAGTTGACGCGCACTACATCGAGCCCGCATGCTATTGTGGTTTCACCTGCGTGCCTCAATAAGTCATCCTCCCCTTGCTCTTACTTTTTTTACCGTTCATCTAATGATTACACTGAGTATGGCTTTACCAAAACAATCATTGATGGCGAATAAAGTATTCATTATTCATAAAGCTTCAATTGGTGATCTGTCTTTCTGCGTTAACCGCATATTTTTTCATACATCTCAAATCAAGGGGATGCGAGGGTAAAATAAATCGGAAAGCGCGCATACATACTCGGTGCACCCCCTCTCAGGAATCGAACCTCAGATGTCGGAGCTAGAGGCGAAGCCTCTACTATTGCGCCACGGCGTGTGGTTGTTTCTTAATGCATCAGTAAACAGCTCGTTTTCCTCTTTATCTGAGATGTGACACACTGCATGCACGGGTTTTTTTTTACACTGTCTTCCTTTAGCGTGACATTGACTTTTTCCACCCCACGGCTGTATTTAATGTCAGTTTCTCTTGCAGTTTCGCTGAGTTTGTGCCAAACACCACCCTGACCATCTTATCTTCCTCTGCATAAGCACAGTCCTTCACCCGTGAATATTTAGTGGCAGTGTTTCTATTGGATTGCTGTTGACGGACGGCCTTATATGGGCAGGGAC
The DNA here is from genome assembly GCF_016835505.1 of Polypterus senegalus. Taxonomy (NCBI): domain Eukaryota; kingdom Metazoa; phylum Chordata; class Cladistia; order Polypteriformes; family Polypteridae; genus Polypterus; species Polypterus senegalus. Next base: position 135,862,061 of record NC_053167.1, on the reverse strand, counting down.
TAAATTACGTGGGAGGCGTAACTCCGCCTCCCACGGGCATCGAGCAGAAGTCTATTATAGTATATGGAAAAAAAATAGGTTCCAGTTATGACCAGTACGCGTAGAATTTCGAAATGAAACCTGCCCAACTTTTGTAAGTAAGCTGTAAGGAATGAGCCTGCCAAATTTCAGCCTTCTACCTACACGAGAAGTTGGAGAATTAGTGATGAGTGAGTGAGTGAGTGAGTGAGTGAGTGAGTCAGTGAGGGCTTTGCCTTTTATTAGTATAGATATATATATCTACATATATATATACTCTATATAGCAAAATCCCCACGCTTCGCAGCGATAAAGAACTGCTTTTGAATTTTTATTAAGAAAAGAAAACCTTTTTAAACTGAGGGAAAATATACCAATAACTATCTGTTAAGGATCTCTTTGTATACCACGTTGTCAGTTCAGCACTCTGGTTGTAATATGACAAAGCTGCGCGAGCTCACTCTTGAGAATGCAACGTATAGTTGTCCAGGAGAAAAGCAATCTTGCCTGAAATCAATGGCATCGTTTTGTAGGGTCTGTCCCTGAGACTTATTACTTGTCATCGTGCAGCAGAGCCTTACTGGAAATTGGAGGCATCTGATTTGAAATGGGATATCAGAGGGTATAGAGGGCATGCGAGGAATACATTGAGTGTGGAGAAACTCTAGAGACAGCGTGTGTATTAACTTGTGGATTTTTCTGTGAGTATTTGGTGGCAGCGTGATGAAGTTACTTCCGCAAGACCGCGTTAGCTGTGGAGCTCAGCTCGGAGCATATTCTTTTCCTACCTTGTCAACTGTGTAATGCATTTTTTGAAGAGTTTTGATGCATGGAAGTGATCACTCGTACTGCGTTCAGTCAGTTCACGTGAGCTGCTCTCTTGTGTGATGTTGCGATGTCCACGGCTTTATTTAATGTTAGCTAAGACCCGGCACTTAAAAGTTTCTTGCTACAGCAATTTTAACTCCGTTACAAAGTGATCCAAAGTCTCGTTTATACCTCGTGTCTTCTCATTAAACTGTGTTTTTCTTCAGCGCTCTTTGGGAGCTCTTCCTTCTTTTCTACTTACTGCGGTCACAATCAGTTCACATGATTACATTGGAGGCGTGATGATGTGACACGCAGCTCCGCCTCCCACGGCCATTGAGCTAAAGTCCATTACAGTATATGGAGAAAAACAGGTTCCAGTTATGACCATTACGCGTAGAATTTCGAAATGAAACCTGCCCAATTTTTGTAAGTAAGCTGTAAGGAATGAGCCTGCCAAATTTCAGTCTTCTACCTACACGGGAAGTTGGAGAATTAGTGATGAGTGAGTGAGTGAGCGAGGGCTTTGCCTTTTATTAGTATAGATTTGGTTGTCATGTTAAAGACCTCCTGGTTTTAACACTTAATCTTTAAACATTCATCTCCTGGTCATCTCTCCAAATTTGTCAGTATGTTGCCATAACACGCTGACTCCACAATCCAATCCAGAGAGTTTCCGGCAGCCACTCAACCAGGTCAACAGATTTTAGTAGTTGATAACTGCCACCCCCGTACCCCCACTAGTGATAGCGCTGCGAACAGGGTCAGTGGCAAACCCAGCAGATTCACTGAAAAAAATGCTTTGGCGATGCTCACCAATCAACAGCAGTCATCCTTCGGTCAAACTCAGTCAACGGAAGACATGCAAGTAAGATTCCCGCTGCACTACATACACATCACCACAAAGTTGAACTTGGTCCTAGCTAATCAAGACCCTTTGAAGTCTGTGTCCCATGTCTTTGTTCTAATCTGAAAGTTTTTAGACAGGGCTGGTGGGCAGACAGCAACGGAGTCCTGGGTGAATATGAGTGAAGCCCTCTCTGTCGTAGCCCTCATTGGCTCATTCTTCCATGTTCTGGGACTTACCAAACGGCGACTGCAACGATCTTCAGCACCGCCTCATTCAAGCTTTGGCAGAAATTGACCAAAGGACTGCCATTGGATCCCATTCTTCCCAACATGATTCCTGCACAGAAAACACACAAAAATATTTTAGTCACAGAGGGCGACAGAGCTGTGTGGCACTGTGCCCTTCTAAGTGTTGCCCGCCATTTCAATGTTTGAACTGTGCATGCTGTGTAATGGCAAGTTCTTCTCCCTCCTCTTCCTCATCTTTTCCTACTTCTATGTGTGGTCAATGTGCCTAATCAACTTTCTCCACTCAGCTCGGTCCTGCACCTCCTCTCTCAGAACTTCCTTCTTCAGATCTTCTTTGACTTTATCCATCCACCTCCGCTTTGGACTTCCTTGCTTTCTCTTCCCCTGGACTTCCATTCCCATCAGTCTTTTGCCCTCATATTTCTTCTCTCTCCTCATTACGTGTCCATACCACATCAACCTGCTTTCCTGTGCTTTCTTAGACATCTCACCCACTTTTGTTGTCCCTCTTATCATCTCATTTCTCATCCTATCCTTTGTTTTATAACTCATCATATCCATCTCTTCATTCTCATTTCTGCCACATCCAACTTCTTTACTACCCTTGTCTCAGCTCCATCCATCATTGCTGGTCTCACCACAGTCTTGAAAACTTGACCTTTAACCTTTGCTCGCACAATACTCCTAGTAGCTTCTTCCAATTGTTGCATCCACACTGCACTCCATGGGTTATCTCTGCCTATCAAGTAGATATGGCTGGGCTCCAGTTTCCTCCCACAGTCCAAAGACATGCAAGTTAGGTGAACTGACGACACTAAATTGCCCTAATGCTTCTGCGTGTCAGCCCTGTGTTGGACTGGCACCCTGTCCAGGGTTTGTTCTTGTGTCCTTTGCTATCTGGCATAGGCTCCGCCCACCTGCCCACCACAATCCGGGTATGGATTGTTAAAAAAAAATATCTTTGATCCTTTGTATCCTCTTAAGGGGCCCGCTGATGTGGCCTGCACGACTTTAAGTCCTTCTGATCGTTTTTAGTGAAGACACCTACTCTTTATCATAAAAGTGTGAGTTTCTGCACAAAATATGGTCCAAAAAAATGAGGGTTTTCTGGATCTAGAGGGCCAAAAACAGGGAGAATCCTGAAAAAGCTTGATATCCTGCATAACTAGACATCAAGACACATTAAATGGTATATCATCTGTGGGGCTTTTCTCATACTGGTGAGACAGGAGTGTGGTTATGTGAGGTCCGTGGCTCTTTGGCATTTTAGATAATCAACGCATTAACGTCTTCAATTGTTTGGCAGATGACCCTGCACTTAGTGCACAGATGTAGGACTGTCTGCGACCCGAATTGACACCGAGAACTGCAGATTGCCCACCTGTGCCACATCTCCATTTCGAGTGCGAGGAGGGGAGAATCAAAAATCAGGAAAAGACGGAGGTTAAATGGAAAAAAAAAAGAGAGAGAGAGGGCAGGAGGCGGAAGGAGCTGGTGTGAGTGAACAGGAGCAAGCAGGGGCTCGAGGGTGAGAAGGCAGGCAGCTGGGAAGGAGAGTCCCTTGAGCGGTGTGAGGAGCCACAGTGATGTGCACTAAGGGGAGCGACTTGCCATGGAAGACCAGGAAAGCAGCGGGGGCCAAGGAGGCTTGGGGGGAGAGCTCCAACATGAACACCATGACTGTTGGGGTCCCAAGCTTAGGTCCAGAGATGGAGCCAGGCAGTAGCCATGGATGTGGGAGGTCAGCTGGGTGTGTCAGTAGGGCGACTCCTCTGCTGCAAGGCCTGTTTGGGATAAGCAGAGGAGCCACCAGTGAGGAGCAAGGTACCTGGCATTTTAGTAAAGACAGTTTCCTGCCAGCTGATTTTTAACAGATTTATTTATTCTGATTTTAGCCTCCACACATACACCTTTTTATGGTTTATTTGTTTATAATGGATGTGGGAGCACTGCACTTTTTGAACCCTTGCTTTGGACTTTGGACACTTTTTCACCATCCCCCTTGCTTCGTGTATGTTTTGTCCTCATCAGCCATGCTCATCTGGTTATGTTATCGACGCTGTCGGGTTCAAGAGGCACCCCAAAGAAAGAGGGAGTGTGACAGGTGCCTGGCGTCCATGCCCAGCCGGGACGCCCCTGCACACTGTATTCAGGGGGAGCAGCCCTGGACAGTGCAATACCTCCCCCTGGACGCTAGATGGCCGCCCCCCTGGACTGGTGTAGTGCCTCAATTTCCCACAGGGCTCCCTGGGAATTGGAGTTGGGGGCAGCCCTGTTGGGTCCCGCAGGTACCGCCAGGGGGTGCTGTGTTTGGGACTCCTGAGCCCGTGTGGGCAACAGCTTCATCACACCTAGAAGTGCCACCGGATCTTGGTGATCAAACACCTGGAGCACTTCCAGGTGACCTATAAAAGGGAGCCAGCAACCACCACTCATCGGCCAGAGTCGGGTGGAGGAGGACAAGGTTGCGAGGAAGGAGTGGTGGTGCCAGAGAAGAGTGTTTGTGCTGTACTACTGGTGTTTGGGACTGTGTTGTGGCTGGGGGTACGGGGAAGACGTGCCCTCCAACTGAAGAGGAATAAAAAATCCTTTTATTTTACACGTGCCTCCCGTGTCCAATCTGTGTCGGGTCAGGCGCTATATAGTGCCTTTTACAGGAGCTAGGAGCCGACCCGCACCATCACAGGGAGGATCTGGACACCAAAAATCCTGAAGTGGTTTCAGAAGTAATTCTTATGAACAAAAAGGATTCCTACGCAGGGTACGTTTTGTGATAGACAGCGCACATGGGTGGATGTCCTGGCTGGGATGGGACAAAGTTCTTTACTTGGATGGGATGCCAGCCATTTAGAGGTACAAAATTGAAGGCAAGGATTGTGCGGGTTTGAAGGTGACATGACCTGTCAGTATTCGTTGATTACCTGATTGACACATCTGAAGTGGGCTCCAGCCTACTTTGCCTCTGTTGCAGTGGGCTCATGAAACAGATGCGGCAGTTTGCCACCTTGTCCACCCAACAGGCAGGTCACCCAGTGCCCAAATACCACATTACTTCCAAGTGATTCTCTATCAATTTTGACATTACCCATTGTGGCAGAGAAGATGACGATGCCCAAGACGTTCATTCCCTTGCTGCTGTCAGGCTCAGACCGGTAGACAAAATCCTGAGGGACCGTAATGTCCAGCGTGAAGTTCTGAATGTCTGTCCAGTTGCCATCCTGGATTCCGTAGAAGATGACACGCTGTGTGGAAGTCTCAGGTAACGCCGCCGCTTTTGGGGACTTGAAGTTTTTAATTTTCTTCGTCCGATACTGAAAGAGACAAAATGAGATGGAGATGTGGAGAGTTCTGGGTGAGAGCGACATCTAAACTTCAGTATCTCGGGGATTGACAAGGATGAGGAATGACCTGGAATGTGTTCGGGGTTAATTATGCACTGCAGGAGAAATCAAGCCCTCTGACTGGGGTTCTCTCTTCTGCTTTGTGTTAGGATTTGAATATTTTGAAATATGAGGATTCTAAACATTTAAGTTCTTTTTTTAGGCCTGAATCCGTTTTGGGGCTACAAGGCCTAAAGCAGGCCCATGGAGTTAGGAGTGTAACCCATTTGGGGCGAAGCCTCGTCCAGACAGGCACAGGAGGCCAGGCCTGGCTTGTGAAGGCTTTTGCTGGCCTCACATCCTTTCTGCTATGAATCTGACTCCACTTCATGATAGGTAATCGTTTTTTAAAGAGTGGAAGTTCTTATTGACTAACATGGAGTGGTCCTGCACAACTCATTAGAGGGATCCACAGCTTTAGCGCTTTTTCTTACTGAAACCTAGAAAATATCGACTCCGCAGAGAAGAGGGAAAAGATGAAGAAGAAGAAGATTCCACTTTATTGTGCAGCACTATTTTATGAACTGGAATGTTACGATATCTTTAGCTGTGTCATTTTATTGAGTTAATACCAATGTCTGGTCAAAACGTCATGTCAGAACAACATTAACATTTGGAATATTATTTCCCCCAAATGTATTCTTGATAGGGCGGCACGGTGGTGCAGTGGTAGCGCTGCTGCCTCGCAGTTAGGGGACCTGGGTTCGCTTCCCGGGTCCTCCCTGCGTGGAGTTTGCATGTTCTCCCCATGTCTGCGTGGGTTTCCTCCCACACTCCAAAGACATGTAGGTTAGGTGGATTGGCGATTCTAAATTGGCCCTGGTGTGTGCTTGGTGTGTGGGTGTGTGTCCTGCAGTGGGTTGGCACCCTGCCCAGGATTGGTTCCTGCCTTGTTGGCTGGGATTGGCTCCGGCAGCCCCCGTGACCCTGTATTCGGATTCAGCGGGTTAGAAAATGGATGGATGTATTCTTGATAGTTGTTGTTTTTCTAATTTAATTTAATTTAATTTAATTTCACACTAAGAGGGCCTCATTTTTATTTTACATGTTTGCTCTGGGGTTCATCAAAGCTTGGATTAACATATTCTCACTGAGCCAGACGTGTAGCGCATACATCAGGGGACAACCAGGAGGGAAGTTTGCTTAGAAAGAGGGTGGGAGCAATTTGATGGCTCACTGAGTGCCACCTTTCTAAACCAATCCAGCGCCTCGTGAGGGCGGAGCTCAGAGTAGGGGGCGGAGATTCTGAACTGCAAAGGTCAGAGGTGCTCTCGGCAGCCCGGTCTGTCAGACAGGAAGCTTCCGATTGCGACAAACCGTTCACAGAGGGACCACTCAATGACAAATTCAATTTCAAACCAAGAAATTTAGCAGGGCCAGACATTTTCAGGGGCCGGTAAGCAGCAGGTAATGAAAAATTAAAAAAAGAACAAAACACAAACGTATCGAAAGAAAAAAGTTACATTTATTCATTGTTTCCCTTTTATATTTTGGTCACATCTGACAGCAGCACATCAAAAAGTGCATAAAAAAAGCTAAAACTGAACAGAATCGGAGGTAGCAGAAATACTTTTTTTTCCACTTTTGAAATTAGCAAAATCGAGAGTGGTCTCCCTTCGACTTTCTTGTGTCTCGTACCGAGGGCGCCTTTCCCTATGAAGCCATAATACACCTTTATACTGTCTTATGATTTTTTAAAATGATATAAACCTTTAGTAGCAGTTTATTGTTATAATTATATGATGGCCACAGTTACAGTCACTGGCAAACTAATTATCCATCCATTATCCAACTCACTATATATCCTAACACAGGGTCACGGGGGGTCTGCTGGAGCCAATCCCAGCCAGCACAGGGCACAAGGCAGGAACAAACCCCGGGCAGGGCACACACACACACACACACCAAGCACACACTAGGGACAATTTAGGATCGTCAATGCACCTAACTTGCGTGTCTTTGGACAGTGGGAGGACACTGTAATGGACTGCTTTAGACCAACGCTCCCTCCAAGGCATTTTGCCGAGGAGTCCTTAAAAGATCCCTTGCCTGATAACTGATTTGTCCTGTGTGGTGTATGGCCGGCCGTTCATCCCAGCCAATACCCCCAAACTGCCAGGTGGAGCCCTCCCTGCAGTATGGAGGTGTCCCGAAGACCAGCAGGGCATCATGGACATTGGAGTCTTTATGCACAGCCCTGCTGGATACCACGGGGGGCCACTAGGAGACACTGCAGGGAGGAATGATGTTGATTTGCCTTACGCCCCGGAAGTACGTCCGAGTCACGTGGACAAGGGGAATGACGTGCTTCCGGGGTAAAGAAAAGGACTTTTGATCTGACCCGGAAGTGATAGGAGATGACATGGACTCTGGGATTGGAACACTTCCGGGTCAGGGATTATAAAAGGATTATGGGAGCTCCCAGATGGTGAGCTGAGCTGGGTGGAAGGGTGGCAACGTGTCTGGGAGTGGAGGATTGTGATTATTGTTTATTGTAGTGTATTGATTAGTGATTTATGAGTATAGTGGGGTGGAGAGTGCTTTGTGCACGTAACTGGAAAATAAAGTCAAATATTTGGACTTTTACATCATGTCGGACATCTTGGACAAGTGTTCAAGGGAGCGATAGCGCCCCCTATCTGTCACACCTGTCAGAGGATAAGTTGCTTTCTTTAACAAGATGTTCAATTTCATCCACAATATTCCAGCCCTCCATTATTCTGAGTTTTATATTTAGAATTCATTTAGACCACTTTGCGGTGATCTGCCGACCACTTTGACATCAAAGGGTCTTGTCTTTCCGCTGATTGATGTAAAAAAAAAAAGCCAAATTCAGGCAGGCCTTCCATGTTGTAGAAGAAGGAAACGTGAAGACTCGAGAGGAGTGAATGCTTATTACAGGCACCGTGTGAGTGTTTGAGTGTTTTTTATATGGCGACTCTTTACGTTAGTAATTAGGAGGCATTCAAACACAAACCCTGAGCTCAAGCGCTGGTCCTGTCAAGTTCACATGGTCAGACCCTTCATTTCTGGTGCTCTGTCAATCCCAGCCCTTCCGCCCTCCCCGAAAGGCCACGGCTCCACCTAACGAGACAGGAAGCCTCACTCACATTTTCAATTTTGGACTAGAAGTTCTTTCGACACTTAACATCCACTAAAACTACACAAGGACAGGTTGGGCTGGTGGCTCAAACACCTACCTGCTGAAAGGTGGCCTCGATCAGGTTTGATGGAAACATGTTGCTGAAAAGGAAAACAGAAAGTTGAGTTTTCACAGGCTTCGTCTAACAGACCTTTTGGTCATACAACTAGTGGGACAGAATAAAAGACATCACAGGGTATCAACGGCTGTGCAGACAAGTCATAAACGCACATCACTGCTACGGACTGGGAGGTAAAGCCCACAGGACGAGCTGGAAGAAGAACAAGCAGAAAGTGGAGGCCCAAAAGGAACGAAGTAGAGGACTTCATCCAGAGGTGAGCACCTCATTCAGGCCTTTAAAGTCCTCAAAGGCATCCATCAAGAAGATCCGGCAGAATTCCTTCGGCTTAATGGTGAACCAGGAAACCAGGAAGCACTTCCTGACACAAAGAGTTGTGGAAATCTGGGGCAAGCTACCAAAACATGGAGGTGGAAACAGAATCCCAGAGAACCGTTAAGAAGGATCTGGAAGGGCTATGGGAACAGTGTAGCTATTAGCGAATCAAATGGGCTGAAGTGTCTCATCTCGTTTGCTAGATTTCTGAACTGGCGAGGAGGTGCAGGACCAAGCTATATGGAGGGGGTTGGTGAAGCACATTGAATCCACATAGAAGTGGGAAAAGAAGAAGAAGAAGAAGTCTTGAGCAGAGGAGACTGCATGGGGACCTAACCGAACACTTAGATATTGATAAAATAGATAGAATGGAATTCCTTCAACTTAAGGATGAATCAGGACCTTGAGGACATCAGTGGAGATTAAGGGGACGTGCATTTAGGACTGAAGGCAGGAAGCACGTCTTTACGCTAAGACTTGTGGGACTCTGGAGCAAAAGAAGGAGACATGGAGATGAAGAAGAAACATCGACAACCTTTAAGAAGGACCTGGATAAGATATGAGTGACAGCTGAGCTGTTAGCTAAACAAACGAGTGACAAGTGGACTGAGTGGTCTCCCCTCGTCTGCTCATTTCTTATACTGGTATGACAGGTGAAAAGGGTTAGAAAACCAGAAAGAACTCAAAGTGACGATCATCAGGACTTAAAGTCTGGTTTTACCAGAGCACTGCACCTGGGTTCTGATTTCTTTAGCTGCTTATTTTCGACTGTTGTTTTGTTATGTGTCTTTGTTAATATTTTATTGAGTCTTGTTATTTGATATTTTCATAGAATATATTTTGGTTTTCAAATTAATGTGTACCCATAGTGCCACCTACATGTTTCTATAGGTGTATGTTAATTCAGTTTATCATTCATCTTGTGCTGTGAACCACAAGGAGACGGCACACCCTGTGGGACCACCATAGTCTTGAAAAGGTCTGAGATGCAGGGGCAGGTCTGCTAGGAAAACTGATGAAGCTTAAGCTTCAGACCACCTAAAGTCAGAGGGGCCCCAGAAGTGACTTTAGTCCACATTGGTTAAAAAGTTAATGTGTGTCTACTGAACGAGAAGGGTTTAAAAAAAAAAAGAATAATAATAACAATGTAAGTGTAACTCAATACAAAATAATAGCTAAAATAAAATGCAAAGCTTATTAAAGTATCAAAAAAATAACACTTGTGGTGATCTGTGCAGGAACAACCCCATTGAAGAAGATAACAGCGGATACCCAGACCTCATTGTTTGTTGGGACGGACCCCCCATACCCCCATTAAAAGCTGAAGCTTCAGGGCTCCAGAAAAGGAGGACCCCACTCCTGAAATGTCTCAGCACCATTGCTGAGGAGTTAACTTATTAAGGCTGAGGCTCAGTTTTGGATTTGCTGTCTTTTAGAAGTGCTCATCTTTGAGTGTCTAGTTTTTCAAGTTATTATTAGATAGATAGATTTGAAAGGCACTATATAAAAGATAGATATGAAAGGCACTATATAATAGATAGATAGATAGATAGATAGATAGATAGATGTTAAAGGCACTATATAATAGATAGATAGATAGATAGATAGATAGATAGATAGATAGATAGGCACTATATAATAGATAGATAGATAGATAGATAGATAGATGTGAAAGGCACTATATAATAGATAGATAGATAGATAGATAGATAGATAGATGTGAAAGGCGCTATAGATAGATAGATAGACAGACAGACAGACAGACAGATAGATAGATAGATAGATAGATAGATAGATAGATGTGAAAGGCACTATATAATAGATAGATGTGTAAGGCACTATATAATAGATAGATAGATAGTTAGATAGATTGATAGATAGATATAAAAGGCGCTATATGATAGATAGATAGATAGATAGATAGATACTTTGACCACTATGAGGGATGAATGGAAACCTTCATGATGCTTTCTTCCCATTTTTAGGGGTCTGTAGGCTGCCTGTCATTTCAGGCCCAGTATTGCATAACTGGACTAACTGTGGCAGATGGCATTTGTACCATGTGAAATGCCTGGGGGCACTTCTAGGTATTGCCCACACACAGGCCACCTGAGGGCACTTTTATGTGTTGCCCATGAGTAGACCACCTGAAAGGCATGTCTATGTGCTGCCCACACGCAGTCCACCTGAGGGCACATTTAGGTATTGCCCATGTGTAGACTATAAGAGGGTACTTCTATGTATTACCGACACGCAGACCACCTGAGGACACTTCTATGTAATGCCCATTAGTAGACCACCTAAAAGGCATGTCTATGTGTTGCCCAAATGCAGTCCACCTGATGGCACTTTTATTTATTGCCCACATACAGACCACATAAAAGGCACTTCTTTGTGCTACCCATACATAGACCACCTGAGGATAGTTCTATGTTCTATGTGTAGACCACCTGAAAGACACTTCTATGTGTTTTGCTCACATAAAGACCACCTAAATTGCACGTCTATGTATTTTCCCCATGCAGACCCCCTAAAAGGCATGTCTATGTGTTGCCCACATGCAGACCACCTGAGAACACTTTTATGTGTAGACCATAAGAGGGCACTTCTATGTATTGCCCACATGCAGACCACCTGAAGGCACTTTAATGTATCGCCTTCTACCCTTTGCAGCCCATCTCAACCCCCTGAGGCCTCATGCACCAAGCGAAAGGCGCCCCTGCTCCCTGAACAGAATGCCACTCTTCATACGTTGTATATTATCATATTGGTGTTGAGGGGACAACGGTCCTAAAGGGGCTTTCTAAACTTAGTGCCCGGCTGCCCACCACTTCCCACCGTGTTTCACTCAAGCACTACGGCTGACAAAGATGTCAGACAGCCATGTTATGTCACAACCTTACACTTTCTTATGCAAATAACCGTAACATTGTGCAAGAGGAATAAATAGCGGAGCGCGTGTCTCTCACTTTAATTAGCCTCTTGCATAAGAAAGACGGGCTCTGAAAATAAGTCGTCCACTCCCTCCATAAATAACTCCAATGGTCGACTCGAAATCTGATTAAGTCTCAGCCGAGGCCAGCAATCATGAATTGGATTAGCAGGAAAGGTGAAGCATGAAGTCATCGGGGCATAGCCTGTCTGGATTTGACAGGGTGGGGAACAAAGGAGTCCATCTGGAAAGAGTGGTGGTCTTCTAGGAAGAAGGCGCAGGCTTAGTGGTCCAAGGCATTTAGACTGGCATAGGAAGCTGGGGCCAAACTTTGGGTGGAGTGGTGCCTCGATGGTTCAAATAAAAAGGAGGCAGTTATCTTTATGGCACAACTTCCTACGTGCACACCTTGTGAGAGCCACTAGTGGGGGTCAGGGGACAGCAGTGGGTGTCATTGCTAAAGATCATGGACTTGCACACGGGCGGGGATAGCTGCTGAAAACAGAATACAAAATGGTAATGTGGGTCACTTAAAATATCTCACTAAAAAAAGACTCAGTAGACTGCGAAACACGAGGGCATCACGTCTGTGTGTGATAGATAGATAGATAGATAGATAGATAGATAGATAGATAGATAGATAGATAGATAGATAGATAGATAGATAGATAGATAGATAGATTTGAAAGGCACTATAGATAGATAGATAGATAGATAGATAGATAGACAGATAGGTAGATAGATACAGTAGATAGATATAAAAGGTGGTATTAGATAGATAGTGTCGGAGATGGCTGGGGGGGCGACCCAGCCGGGATGCCCAGGAGGACCAGAGGTGGGCTTACACCTTCCCCAGACCATGTGGGGACAACCGCCCTGGTATCCTTGGGGGCCACGGGTACAGAGCTTTGAAGCTAAATAAATAGATAGATAGATAGATAGATAGATAGATAGATAGATAGATAGATAGATAGATAGATAAGACACTATATAACAGACAGACAGAGATAGATAGATATGAAAGGCACTATACAATAGATAGATGTGGCCTGAACACCTGGTGACAGTGATGGTATGCATGTGCATGTATATGTGTGCGCTCGCGTGTGTGTGTGTGTTTGTGTGTGTAAATTGTGCACACATCCAGGGTTCAAATGACAGCAAATTTTCTTGGCAGCCTGTCTGCCTGCACAAACACTGGCAGTTGCCTAAATCTGGAGCCTTGAGGGATGCTTGTGCAATAAGGAGCCATTCATTTGAGTGGTCCAGTATTTTATACGGGGGTCCTCCTGATTCCAGCTCAATAATGGGAACTGATCGAGGTGATGGGCATTAGGTAATGGTGGAAAGAACCAGAAGGAGGAGAGTATTTTGCATGAAAGATAAGAATTGCAATAGAAATAAGGTCCCTCCTTCTTTGAACTGAGTCAGCTTTGTGCATTTTCTTACTCTGATTGCTCAGCAGGAGGCTCTGCTTGTCGTTTTTCTGAAGAAGGTTTTTTTTCTCTACAATGGAAGCAACAAAAGAATATGACCGAAAGTGAAGCAGATGATATTACTGATCTGGACTTTCAGAAAGCATTTGATGAGGTGCCACATGAGAGGGTGGGCATCAAACTAAAAGAAGTGGCAGTTCAAGATGTGGGGTGTGCAGATGGGTGCAGAATTGGCTCAGACACAGGAACCTCATCAGAATTGGCTGATGTTGAGTGGTGACCAGCAGGGGGCAGTGCAGGTGCCTCTGCTATTCCTATTATCTATAAATGATTTGGATAGAAATATAAGTAACAAGCTGGTTAAGTTTGCAGGTGATACCAAGATAGGTGGATTGGCAGATAATTTGGAATCCATTATATCATCAGAGAAGGACTTGGACAGCAGACAGGCTTGAGCAGATTTGTGGCAGATGAAGTTTAATGTCAGTAAGGGTAAAGAATTACACGGAAGGTCTGAAAATCGAGAGTACACCTTATGAGAAGGATTTAGGAGTCATAATGGGCTCTAAGCTTCCCGACAGTGTTCAGAAGTCATTAAGAAGGCTAACAGAATGTCAGGTTATATAGCGTCTTGGCGTGTGCAGTACAAGTCACAAGAGGTTCTGCTCAGTCTTTATAACACACTGGTGGGGCCTCATCTGGAGTCCTGTGTGCAGTTTGGGTCTCCAGGCTACATAATGGACATAACACCACAAGAGAAGGTCCAGAGAAGAGAGACGAGGCTGAGTCAGGGCTACAGGGGAAGAGTGATGAGGAAAGATTCAAAGAGCTGAGTCTTTACAGGAGATGAAGAGGAGACCTGAGTGAAGAGTTTAAAATTATGAAGGGAATTAGTCCAGTGGATCGAGATGGTGACTTTAAAATGAGTTCATCAAGGGCATGGGGACACAGTTGGAAACTTAAGGGTAAATTTCGCACAAACATTTGGAAGTATTTCTTCACATACAGAAAACCACAGACACCTGGAATAAGAGACCAAGTAGCATGGTAGGACTTCAGGGATCTGCAGAACTCGACTTGATGTTATTTTAGAAGATTTAACTGACTAGGATTGACAAGCTTTGTTGGGCTGAATGGCCTGTTCACGTCCAGATTGTTCACAGCTGTACACCCCCCCCACCTCCCAACGCCAAAGCCCCTACTGAGATGCCTACTTACCGGATGAGGTCCAGAAGGGCGTCTGCAGAGCTCATCGTGGGTTTGCCGCTGTCCTCTGTCGTCTCTTTCTGGGCAGCACCACCAGGATGAATAATGGACACCAGGATAATGCCCACCACAACTGCAACAAAGGTGGTCCACAGGTAGTAGGAGATGGTGATGATGCCCAGGCGACTGGAGGCTTTGGCGTCCAGGGCTGCCAGTCCAGACATTAAACTAGAAGAGATGAGAGAACATGACAGTGTGTGATTGGGAGTCTCTCCGTCTGACAGGTGAATGCCATCGTGCTTCACTTGTGACATCTCCAGGACTCACCAAGCAGATGACGCCAGCACCCTGAAAAATCAGCTCACATTTGAGTTTTAGGTTTGCTGTAAAAGGAGGCAAACTTTAAATAACGGAGAAAAATACGTCAATGTGCACAAACAAAAAAGGATTTCACCTGAGAATCCGTCCTATCTGTAGTTCAAAAGAAATCCGCAGATCGAAGTCTTAGCCAAAAAGTTGTCTCTAAATGCCAATAAAGAGCAAAACCGCCACCACAAAGAGATCTGAATTATCTGGAAACTCAGGTGATGAAAGTTTGTCACAGGCAACCCTTTAACATGTCATATCACTGATGTCAGGTGACACGGCCTCCGAGGCCAGACCCCCCAGCAACGGGGAGCGCATCCTAACAGAAAATCACGACAACATGGAAATAAGGAACCAAAGATTCATAACTCACTGACAATTAACAATTTCAGAAATGAATTTGCCTCCCAAAAACATATAATTTCCTATAAAGATCAGCAAAACAGGTTGAGAAAAACGTGCATAAAATGAGTAAAGAATGGCAGCCTTAGTAGCGAGCGAACCCGTGTTTACTCAAAGTGACCCCACAGGCGAATGCGGCATTACGCCAAACCCATGAGGCTAACGCACACAATTCCACAAGACGTTGGACGGCCGTCACACAAACACGAACGACAGAAGCAGAGAAACTCCTGATGTGTCCAACGTGACACACGATGACACAGAGAGACGTCACCCCTAATGCCAAGCTGATGCCCCCCAAGAGAGCTCACATAAGCTAAAGAGCAACGACACAAAGTGATCGCACAACGCCTCAACACGCTCAAGCGGACGTACGACCGCGCCAGACGTTTTACAGTCGATACACAAACCAATACGCCTCAACACAACAGCTTAAAACTTGAAATCACATATTAATCAGATCGCTAGGACTGCATTGTTTCACTCAGGGATAGTGAGTACACGTCAGACCCCTTATAAAATTACAAGACGCTGAGAAATGAGTTCACACTTTTGAATTTATTCGACTAGATTACTGCAACGCACTAGTGATGGGTTGTTCTTGAACGAATCTTTAATGTGACTCGGGAAGAACAAGTCGTCTCGTGGGAGTGATTCGTTCAGTCGCATGCATTTGCAACTTCCTATAGTTTCTGTATTGGAATTGATTCACTTGTTTCGAGTCTTCGGGTTTTTCGAGTCGTTCGTTCATCACGTGACAGCCCCATAAGCTTAACCTATGCAGTCTGAGCCGGAAACAGAATCGAACGAAATGACTCGAAAAATGATTCGTTCATTTTGCTGAACGAGACTCAAAGGTCCGAGTCGGTAAAATGATCCGAACTTCCCATCACTACAATGCACTCCTTACAGGAGTTGGCACAGCCCTGTTGGGTTCTGTGGATGCCACCAGGGGGAGCTGTGGGAGCTGCAGAGCCCCATTTTGGGCTTCCGCCATACCTGGGTGTAATTCAAGAGCTCTGAAACAAGCCACTTGAAATACTCCTGGGTACGGCTTACAAAGGAGCTGGCGGCCTCGCAGAGACGAGTTGGGAGATAGCGGGATGAAGCTTGTCAGTGGAGGAGTCAAGGCGGACGGAAGGAAAGAAGGAGAAGAAGAAGTGCTGTGATAGATAGATAGATAGATAGATAGATAGATAGATAGATAGATAGATAGATACTTTATTAATCCCAAGGGGAAATTCCCATACTCCAGCAGCCGCATACTGATAAAGAACAATATTAAATTAAAGAATAATAAGAATGCAGGTATAACAGACAATAACTTTATATAATGTTAACGTTTACCCCCCAGGTGGAATTGAAGAGTCTCATAGTGTGAGGTCTCCTCAGTCTGTCAGTGGAGCAGGATGGTGACAGCAGTCTGTGGCTGAAGCTGCTCCTCTGTCTGGAGATGATCCTGTTCAGTGGATGCAGTTGATTCTCCATGATTGACAGGAGTCTGCTCAGCGCCCGTCGCTCTGCCACGGATGTCAAACTGTCCAGCTCTGTGCCTACAATAGAGCCTGCCTTCCCCACCAGTTTGTCCAGGCGTGAGGTGTCCCTCTTCTTCATGCTGCCTCCCCAGCACACCACCGCATAGAAGAGGGCGCTCACCACAACCGTCTGGTAGAACATCTGTAGCATCTTATTGCAGATGTTGAAGGACGCCAGCCTTCTAATGAAGTATAGTCGGCTCGGTCCTCTCTTGCACAGAGCATCAGTATTTTATCATCCAGCTGCACTCCCAGGTATTTTTAGGTCTGTACCCTCTGCACAGACACCTCTGATGATCACGGGGTCCATGAGGGGCCTGGGCCTCCTAAAATCCACCACCAGCTCCTTGGTCTTGCTGGTGTTCAGTTGTAGGTGGTTTGAGTCGCACCATTTAACAAAGTCCTTGATTAGGTTCCTATACTCCTCCTCCTGCCCACTCCTGATGCAGCCCATAATAGCAGTGTCATCAGCGAACTTTTGCACGTGGCAGGACTCCGAGTTGTATTGGAGGTCCGATGTATGTTGGCTGAACAGGACCGGAGAAAGTCCAGTCCCCTGCGGCGCTCCTGTGCTGCTGACCACAATGTCAGACCTGCAGTTCCCGAGACGCACATACTGAGGTCTGTCTGTAAGATAGTGTGTATGTGTGTGTGTTGTATTCCTGAGTCTGTACTGTACTCTGTGCTAGTGGTCCCGCTGAATAAAAGCCTTTTATCTTATGGCCTCCTCTGGTGGTTCACAGGTTACAGTGAGTGCAGAATGCAGCGGCCAGAATCTTAACTAGAAAAAGAAAATCTGAGCAAATCACCCCAGCCTTAGCATCGTTACACTGGCTACCCGTGTTATTTAGAATTAACTTGAAAATACCACTAATATAGAAACCTTAGTGGGGTCCAGGTGGTCTCGTGGCCTCGGACCATCTGCAGATTTTATTTTTCTCCAGCCGTCTGGAGTTTTTTTTGTTTTTTCTGTCCTCCCTGGCCATTGGACCTTACTTTTATTCTATGTTAATTAGCGTTCCCTAATTTTAATTCTTATTTAATTTTGTCTTTTTTCTCTTTCTTCATTATGTAAAGCACGGGTGTCAAACTCCAGGCCTGGTGGGCCGCAGTGGCTGCAGGTTTTCATTCTAACCCTTTTTCTAATCCGTGATCAGTTTTCACTGCTAATTAACTCTTTTCCCCTTCATTTTAATTAGCCCTGTTTTTAAGGATTCGGTTCTCTGAATTGATTCCTTTCTTCATTAAACGACAGTGAAACAGAAATGAGTTGTGAAACAAGCCAACAGGTGATCAGCTAAACTGGGCCTTCAAACTCCAACCAATCTCTTAATCAGAAACCAATTCTTGCTGTTAATTAAACGCGTTATTTAATTCCATGGCCTGTTGTTGCTCTCGTTCTGCCACAGCAATCATTTCCAAAAGTGTTGATTTTTCCGTTTTCTCTAAGAGCAACGTCAAGATGTTTTGGTGACCTGAGCAGACTAACATGACTGAGACCATCACCTTTCTTTATTTTCAGATATTGTGTGATGGCCACAGGTGAGCCAGTCATGTGGCGACTCATTTTGCGTTTCTTTATTGTTTGGATGCTAATTAAGGACGAAGAAACAACTAAGGGGCCTGAACCACGTTAATTAAAACTACGGCAAAAGAAGTGAATTAGCTGCGAAAACAGCTCATTAATGAAGAAGATGGTGAGAATGAAAACCTGCAGCCACTGCGGCCCTTTAGGACCAGAGTTCGACACCCGTGTACTAATACTACCTTAATACTAAAATACTACCTTAAATAATCTCGCCAATATTTTGCAATGTCTGCCCCCCTTACACTCCAAGTTATAACCACAGATCTTCTAATGGTGGTCTGCTTATAATTCCAAGAAACCAAGCTTAAAAGAAGCGGTGAGGCGGCCTTTTGGTGTTATGCACTTAAAATCTGGAATACTTTACCAGTACAAATCTGCCAGGCTAATACTGCAGAACATTTAAAAAATTGGCTACAAACTCATTATTTTAATTTGGCTTTTTGTAGCTACATCTTAGTTCATGCGTAAAGTATTCTCATATTCTTCAGAGATTCACAATCTGTACTAAGCCCCACTACTCCCTGCTGTCTTTTTCAGTTCCTCTGAGGTACCGATCTGCGCCACCACCACCTGATCAGGTCACTGTGCAGCCCCCTGAGATGATGGAGGGAGGGTGGGGGGTCTCATCTGTCCACGAGACCAACATCATCAAATTAATATCACGTGAAGCAAGGAAACAAAGCGGACTGACTTAAGGACGTTTATGTGATGTGGAATGCCCAGTGGGGAGCCGGGTGGTCTTTTGGCCTTGGTGCCCCTGCACATTTTTTTTGGTTTCTTCCAGCATAACTGTAGTTTTTGTTTGTTGTTTATTTCTGTCCCCCCACCAGCCTACTGACTTTATCACTGGAGTCATCTTCAGAGACTTACCATCATCACACTGTCCCTGAGGATGCTACTCTTCTACTTAAGATTGTACAAATTGATGTGTTTTTTTTTTTCTTTTTTACGTATTCTTTACAATTACTGCCCAATCTTATTTGCTTTTCTTTTCTTGTCATCTAGTAACTCAACTTGGGGATAAGTTGATTGTTACATAATTACAAAATTGGACTGATCTCACCCATTCTGTACGTCATCCAATGCTGGTTGGTTTATTTTTTTTTTCCTTTGTCTCGAACATCCAGTAAATACCATCCATTATTGTAGTCATCTGGAAGTTTCTCCATCCCAATCTAGACCTACACAACCATTTTGTCATACTTTGTAGTAATTTTGTAATCCTCAAGACAATTCCTCGCAGGCCTGTGTTTCCCCAAAATGGAGGATCTCCCTGCTTTCCCCGTTCTTTGTCCTTCCTCAGGATGATGATGAGCTTCCTGCTGCACTCTCTATCAACATAGAAGCCCTTCCTGTGTTCACCTTAACTCTGGCAGTCTTTTCAAAATAAAAGCTCAGACCAGAATTGGAGTTTCAGTAACTTACCCCAAATCCAAGTGTGAAATTCTAGCTCACTGTGACTTTGTCACAATCTTGCAAAGCACTTTGAGACACTTTGCTTGTATGGAAAATGCGCTATAGAAATAAATGTTGTCGTTGCAAAGCCACACAAAGAAACCTTTATGGCTTTCTACAAGGTGACACAAAAAACTACACACGCAAATCCAACCTGACCCAATTTCACAAGAGTCCTGCACAAATAAGTTAATGCACAGCGATCTCGTAATGCCTCGGCACACTCCAGCTAGCGTACGATTAAACCAGACATTTTACAGTCGCTGCATTCACAAACCAATGGACCTTTACACAAAGAAACCTCCCAGTGAGCACAAGATGACACACAGTTACACAAAGAAATATGCAGACACAACGACTGACTGACTGAAAGGTCAGATCCCTTATAAAATTACAAGATGCTGAGAAATGAGTTATTCGACTAGATTACTGCAACACACTCCTTACAGGGCCACCTAAGAAAGGCCCCTTGTGAGGGACGCCTCCTTAAAGGAGGGACGGGGGGAGATGGCTTTGAAGGGTGCTATCTCCCCCGATCTGCTACTTGGCAGAGGTTTCAGACATTTTACAGTCACTACATTCACAAACCAACACACCATTACACAAAGAAACCTCTCAGTGAGCACAAGATAACACACAGCTACACAAAGAAGTCGACACAATGGCTGCACAGCCACTGCCAATGCTAATGCCCTTTCGCAGACACCCTATAGAGACAAGCTAACGCACAATGACACACAGTGCCCTCATAGTGCCTCGACACACTCACTCTAAGGCCGGGTTTATACTTCACGCGACGTGACGCATGCTGCAGCGGACGGCTCCTGCTACGCAAGCGTTTTACTGTTCATACATGCGAGCGTACTTTACGTAAATCTGGAGGAATCCACCAGGTGGCAGTGCGAGATATCATCACGGTGAGGACAGGTTCGGCTTTGCTGTGTTGTGAATTGCCTGGAACAGCCATTAAAATCTGATGACACCTTACCATAATATCTCTGAAAAGATGTTTAATGATTAAATCCATCAATCCAGGGATGTGTCCATTCCAGCAAGCATTGGGCACGAAGCAGAAACAATCCCTAGACATGTCATCAGCTCATCGCAAGGTGAATACAAGCACTCACATACACTCGCATCATTGAAGCTCCTCCCCCTTAGCAGCATCCTGAGTTAACTGTGGCGAAGCTAAGCTGAACAATTTTAACAGCCTAAGTTAGATGTGGAAGAGTTAAGCTCCTCCCCTGAACATCCTGAAAGAGTTATAGCTGAGTGAAACTCCTCCCCTTTATCATCCTACTAGCGTTGAAGCTGAGTTAGGCCCCTCCCCCTCAGCACCCCCGAGTGGATTTTATCTGAGTTAAGCTCCTCCTTCTTATCACCCTGACAGAGCTGTGACTGAGATAGACCACTCAGCATAATAAAAGAGTTTTAGCCAAGATAAGCTCCTCCCAGTTAGCGCTCTGAGATCTGAGTTTAGTTCCTCTCTATTTCTATAGAATGAGTTATAGCTGGTTTAAGCTCCTCCCCCTTATTACCTTGATAGACTTGTGGCTGAGTTAGGCCCCTCCCTCTTATCTTCCTAAAAGAGTTATAGCCAAGATAAGCTCCTCCCAGTTAGTGCTCGCAGATCTGAGTTAAGCTTTCTTTTTGTATAAACTGAGTAATAGCCTGTTTAAGCTCCTCCCAATTATCACCTTGATAGAGTTGTGTCTGAGTTAGGCCCCTCCCTCTTATCATCCTAAAAGAGTTATAGCCCAGATAAGCTCCTCCCAGTTAGCACCCTGAGATCTGAGTTAAGCTCCTCTCTTTTTGTATGCAGTGAGTTATAGCTGATTTAAGCTCCTCCCAATTACCACTTTGATCGACTTGTGGCTGAATTAGGCCCCTCCCACTTAGCACCCTGAAAGAGTTATAGCAGAGATAAGCTGCTCCCAGTTAGTTTCATGTTATTTGAGTGAGTCTCCTCTCTTTTTGTGCTGAGTGTGTTACAGTCGAGTTAAGCTCCTCCCCTTTAGTAAGTTGTGGCAACATTAAGCCCCTCCCATTTAGCAGACAAAGCCACTTACTCAGGTTACCAGACTCACCCAGTGCTTGGGGAGGATTTTAAAACCTAAGTGGCACCCCAAGCTGAAACTACCATTGACTGAGTAAAGTCTCAGCCCATTTGCAGCAGGCATCAGCAGGTCAGAATGTCTGAAGTTGTCGGTGGTCAATTTACACAGCCAGGCAAGGCGAGGGTGTGATGTGATATTCAGTGCCCTGTGCCTGAACTCACTGAGCCGCCTTGTACAAAGATAAACCGAATGGAACTGAATGTTGTACAAGAGAAGGCAGTCCGCTCAGCAGGGGGCGACGGAGCTAAACATGCAGATTGTGTCTTAGCAGCGCTTAAGCTGGCTGGGTCAGCGCAGACGCCAGAGTCTGAAGGACAAACCAGATCTCCAGTAAATGCTCTTCCTAGACAGCTTATTAGAGGGCTACTTGGGGGCCATCATTCTGAAGAAAAGTGGGCACAGGCACATTGTGGAGCCAGTGTGGTGCACAGTGGTCTAAGGCCCTTGAGACCCAAATCCCATTGAACTAAGAGGGTGCAGAAGATCGGCAGATGTAAAACAAGGGCGCCGGGGGTTTTCTAGAGGAAAGTCCAGTCAGAGTTACCTATGGCTGTACAGGTAGAAACTGCCACCATACTGTTCACCCCTCTCTGTCTCTCCAGTCCATCCATTCATTCTCATGTTGTCTTCTCAGTCTTAAACATTTCCCTCAGCGCCGTCTCCTTGATGACTTCTCTTCCAACAAATCTCAAAGGAAGCCGTAAGCAAAATTACCATTTCTAGCCCTCATCCTGCAGACAGGTGATCCCGGGGGTCTTTCTACTGTAGTAGAGTTGGAATGGTCTTTTTCCTGCCCGGTATTCACTGACAGCTCAGTACAGTATGTTCTTCTTGACATTTCCAGCTGTGTGATAATTGCACCCTCAACCACTAGTAATGGCTTCCACAACAAGAAATACAGAAAAGTTCACAAATCCCAGAAAATGTCTCACTGTTTTGGTGATTGTTGGGTTGGGAAATGGTGACGCTCGCAGCGCAGCCTGACGGTGACTGGAGGCCGCAGGATGAATGGACTCAGAGGAGGACAGCAGAGCAGGGGGAGAGTTAAAAAGCCACTGGTCACTCGGGCCATTTGAGGCCTAAAATAGCCGCAGGGCCAGCCTGCAACAGAAAGAGCGAAATTAAATGGCATGCCGCTTAATCCACCAAATGACGGGGGTTAGTGGCGATTTACTGAATCCTGAAGATTATTCCAGTCCAATAATCATGTGGAATACAGAGAGGAACAAGAATTCTTTTTAGAATAATGGAAAATATAATCCACTGGGCCACATGCTGCTTAAAGCCAACCGAGCAGGCCTGCCAAGGAGCAGAGAGATAGGTGGGCACGAGTGGACCAAAGCGGGCTGCTGTCTGCCGTCGAGTGCCGTACTTTACTAAGCTAACCTATCTATCTATCTATCTATCTATCTATCTATCTATCTATCTATCTATCTATCTATCTATCTATCTATCTATCTATCTATCTATCTATCTATCTATCTATCTATCTATCTAGCTCCAGGTTAAGGCAAGGAACTTCCTGCCTTTTTTCTGGCTCACTCAATATTGTGACCCATCACAACATGAATGCATGCTTTCAAATCTACACCACCACCCCCTGATCGAAGTCCTGTGATGTTGGAGTAAAAGTGAACACCCCAACTGTCGAGAACACCTAAATCATTGAATCTTACAGAACAAAGATTAAAAAAACAAATAGGGGCAACTTAAGAACATTTGCGTTAGGTAGAATGCCCAGTGGGGGCTAACTGGTCTTTTGGCCTTGTGGTTGAGGTGCCAACTGAGTCTCCAAATGTTTAATAACAGCGCCAGCAACAACAGAAATAGAGGGGCAAAAACCAAAGAAAAAACACTAGGCTGCAGTGTCCCCCACACCTTCAGCAGTCACGTTTATATTATATTATATTATATTATATTATATTATATTATATTATATTATATTATATTATATTATATTATATTATATTATATTATATTAATAATACTAACAATGATAATACATTTTATTTATATAGCACCTTTCCCATGATCAATGCACAATTATATTAAATTATATTATTATTATCCAACCCGCAATATCCTAACTACAGGGTCACGGGGTTCTGCTGGAGCCAATCCTAGCCAACACAGGGCACAAGGCATGAAACAAACCCCGGGCAGGGTGCCAGCCCACCGCAGATATTTATTATATTATATTATATTTTATTATATTATATTATATTATGATCCACTGAACAGGATCATCTCCAGACAGAGGAGCAGCTTCAGCGACAGACTGCTGTCACCATCCTGCTCCACTGACAGACTGAGGAGACCCCACACTATGAGACTCTTCAGTTGCACCTGGGGGGGTAAACGTTAACATTACACAAAGTTATTGTCTGTCTGTTATACCTGCATTGTTATCACTCTTTAATTATTTTTTTTATCAGTATGCTGCTGCTGGAGTTTGTGAATTTCCCCTTGGGATTAATAAAGTATCTATCTATCTATCTATCTATCTATCTATCTATCTATCTATCTATCTATCTATCTATCTATCTATCTATCTATCTATCTAATAATAATAAAAATACATTATATTTATATAGCACCTTTCTCATGCTCAACGCATGATTATATTATATTATGTTATATTATATTATATTATCCATTCATTTTCCAACCTGCTATATCCTAACTACAAGGTCACGGGGGTGTGCTGGAGCCAATCCCAGCCAACACAGGGCGCAAGGCAGGAAACAAACCCCGGGCAGGGTGCCAGCCCACCGGAGATATTATATTATATTATATTATATATTATAATAATAGTAATAATAATAATACATTTTATTTATATAACACCTTTCTCATGCTCAACACACGATTATATTATATTATATTATATTATAATAATAGTAATAATAATAATACATTTTATTTATATAGCACCTTTCCCATGGTCAAGGCACTATTACATTATATTTTACTAGCCATCCGCTGCAGCTCCACTCGCGTAGCAGTGAAACAGGAGACAGACTTTCAATATCAATAAGCAAACGAGTATCGCTAGCTGAGCGGAGGTGAGGTTCACTCCAAAACGCACAGGTAGACCGACTCCCTACTTATGACATCACGCTTATCCCCTCCCCTCCCCTCCCCTGTGAACTGTGATACTTAGCACGATGACAGAAGTCACAAAATCAACCAGAATGTTCAAACAAATTCTAGAAAAGAACCTAATCTATATCCATTAAGTAATTCTCTCGTGAAAAGAGGACAGACAGACCAAATGTTGGATTTTATATATACAGAGATATGAAAGTGTCAGGACAGGTCAAGAAGCATGCACTGTTACAGCACGTTGTCACACCCACCACATGACAAAATGACGAAAGACACTTGGAATAAGTGACCAAGTAGTGTGGTAGACAGCAGGACTTTAAGGAGTTTGAAAACTCGACTTGATGTTTTTTTTAGAAGAATGAAGTGGACAGGACTGGTGAGCTTTGTTGGGCTAAATGCCCTGTTCTGGTCTGATTGTTCTAATGCCCACCTCTCATATGGCACCTTATCAAATGCTTTCTGAAAGTCCAGATAAATCATATCATCTGTTCCACTCTGCTCATATTCTTTTGTTGCCTCTTCATAGAATTCCACCATGTTGGTAAAACACGGCGTTCTTGGTCTGACTGCGTTCTGCTTGTTCAGTAAAACTCCTGTTCATGCCATGTGTCACCCAGGCATTTCCTTAATTATTCCTTCCATTAATTTATTGAAGTTCACACAGGCCTGGTTCAGACTAATATGGATGACAGTCTTTATTAAGATTCCTGTGTATTGTTGCAGAATTACTATTAAGGCCATTGGATGGAGGGATGGATGGGTGGGTGGCTCAATTTTCTCTCCCAATCTGCATGCCAGTCTTTCAGACGTGTTTTCTCCTTAATTCACTTACAGTTAATTTTCCATTTGGTTCCACTAAATGACGATATGTGGCTAACGGGATGGGTGGTTCTGAAATTAAGTGTCTCTCTGGGATGACTTAAATTTCTGCTAACCTGATGGTATCCGCAGACGTTAGTGTAAAATAAAGAATGGTGGCCTTGAGGGAGCTCTCAGGCGCCTTCACAAATGACAAGAGATCTCCGCGTGGCTCTTTGCACTAAGACTGCTCCACGGCATCAGGCTAAATTGGTTTGTCACCCTTCTGCCTTGGACGTTGCAGATTAGAGTGCATCCTCGGGATTATCCGACACGTCTCAAGGCTAATACCCGTCAGTAATTTGACACTGAGACCCCTGACACCCTCCTGAGCACTGCAGTTCGCTTCAGGGATTACCAAAGTTAGGTGGCAGAACTGGCCGGGGTCTCCTCTCTTGGGCGGCGCGTCTCCACTAGGGGGTCTGCACCCCACATAGGCTGTGGAAAGCAGCCATCCTGGTTGTTCAAACCATACAAGACACCCATCAGGTCGTGAAACCAATGGCGTCTCAGTATTAAGGGCAACTGGGGGACTGCTCTCCATCTCCAGAGGACATGCTTGTGCGCAAAAATTAAATCAGGAGTGAACCTGCCTCAATAATTCAATATATTCTTAAAAAGTCGTCCATGATTTGCTCAATTCAGGTTTGTGTCTGCAAATACAGTCATATGAAAAAGTTTGGGAACCCCTCTTAATTCTTTGGATTTTTGTTTCTCATTGGCTGAGCGTTCCTTTTAATACACGACATGCCTTATTGACACAGTAGGATTTCAGCAGGGACATTAAGTTTATCGGATTAACAGAAAATATGTAATATGCATCATAACAAAATTAGACAGGTGCATAAATGTGGGCACCCAACAGAGATATGACATCAATACTCAGTTGAGCCTCCTTTTGCTCCTTTGAGCCTCTTGACGCTGTCCTCCTATAGCCTTTGACGAGTGTCTGGATTCTGGATGGAGGTGTTTCTGACCATTCTTCATACAAAATCTCTCCAGTTCAGTTCAATTTGATGGACAGCCTGCTTCAAATCATCCCATAGATTTTCTATAATATTCAAGTCAGGGGACTGTGACGGCCATTCCAGAACATTGTACTTCTCCCTCTGCATGAATGCCTTTGTAGATTTCCAACTGTGTTTTGGGTCATTGTCTTATTGCGTAACTTCAACTTTGTGACTGATGCTTGAAAATTATCCTGAAGAAGAATTTGTTGATATTCGGTTGAATTCAACTGACCCTCGACTTTAACAAGGGCCCCAGTCCCTGAACTGGCCACACAGCCCCACAGCATGATGGAACCTCCACCAAATTTGACAGGAGATAGCAGGTGTTTCTCTTGGAATGCAGTGTTCTTCTTCCGCCATGCAAAGCGTTTTTTTTTTTCTGACCAAATAACTCAATTTATGTCTCATCAGTCCAAAGCACTTTGTTCCAAAATGAATCTGACTTGTCTAAATGAGCATTGGCATACAACAAGCGACTCTGTTTGTGGCGTGAGTGCAGTAAGGGCTTCTTTCTCATCACCCTGCCATACAGATGTTCTTTGTGCAAATTGCACTGAACTGTAGAACGATGTACAGACACACCATCTGCAGTGAGATGTTCTTGCAGGTCTTTGGAGGTGATCTGTGGTTGTCTGTCACCATTCTCACAATCCTGTTCATATGCCGCTCCTGTATTTTTCTTGCCCTGCCAGACCTGCTGAGTTGGTTTAACAGCAACTGTGCCTGTGGCCTTCCATTTCCTGATTCCATTCCTTACAGTTGAAACTGACAGTTTAAACCTCTGAGATGGCTTTTTGTAGCCTTCCCCTAAACCAGGAGACTCAACAATCTTTGTTTTCAGATCTTTTGAGAGTTGCTTTGAGGATCCCATGCTGTCTGTCACTCTTCAGAGGAGAGTCAAAGGGAAGGAAGCACAACTTGCAATTGGCCACCTTAAATACCTTTGACCACTCATGATTGGACACTCCTGTCTATGAAGTTCAAGGCTTCACGAGCTCATCATACCAAGTAATCAGCGTTGAGCAGTGACAGGCATTCAAATCAGCACAATGACAAGGGGACCCACATTTTTGCACAGCCAGTTTTT
The DNA here is from genome assembly GCF_016835505.1 of Polypterus senegalus. Lineage (NCBI taxonomy): Eukaryota > Metazoa > Chordata > Cladistia > Polypteriformes > Polypteridae > Polypterus > Polypterus senegalus. Next base: position 135,834,122 of record NC_053167.1, on the reverse strand, counting down.
CACATTTGATTTAATTTCATACTAAATACCGCGTCACTAAAAATCTTTGTTCAGAAAACACCGTAACACTCCTAGGAAATGAAAGGCGTACCACTGATATCATTTGTGTTGAAAGGAGAGTCAATTATTATGCAGGCTGAGAGGGGTTCCCAAACTGTTTCATATGACTGTATCTTTCCTTTCAGAGAAATGTGAAATTGTCTCTATGGCCTGGTGCTGCCAGCCTATTTTGGGCCCTCTGACCCTGTCAGTGTTCTGCCCGCACATTTCTCAGGTGTGCCACACGCATTCTCAACCTTTCAGGACCACCTTGGAGTTTCAAAGGCTGAGAGCTTTCTTTCATGTTGATCTCTGAGATGCAGTTGAAAGGGCCCATGAACTTACACGTGTCCGTATTTTGGAAAAGCCATCATCATCGTCATCATGAATCACAACGATTACTTACTATATCTGTGGGCGGCACAGTGGTGCAGTAGTATGCCAGGGACACCGGAGTTTGTGCCCCTGCATTGAGTTTGCATGTTCTCTTCATATCTGTGTGGGTTTCCTCTCACTATCTTAAGACATGCAGGTTCGGGGGACTGGCGCTGCTAAATTGCCCCTGGTGTGTGGTGTGTGTGTTTGCCCTGTACTGGACTGGCACCCTGTCCAGGGTTTGTTCCTGCCTTGCCCCTGTGGCTAGCTGGGAGAGGCAACAAACAACAAAAACAAACATTTATTTATATAGCACATTTTCATACAAACAGTACCTCAAAGTGCTTTACATAATAAAAGAATAGAAAAATAAAAGACACAATAAGAAAAACAAAATAAATCAACATTAATTAACATCGAATAAGAGGAAGGTCCAATGGCCAAGGGGGGAAAGAAAAAACAAAAAAAATCTCCAGACGGTTGGAGAAAAAATAAAATCTGTATGGATTCCAGACCATGAGACCGCCCAGACCGCTCCAGCACCCACCCCAGACCCCTATTACGTTGGAAACTGACATGACGTCTGTACCCACAGGGCTATTGAACCCTGTGCCCATTGACCAGAAATTAAATGTTCATGAACATTCATTTGGGTTTCTGCCTTCAGTGTTAAGTATCTCATGTTGAGAGATCTTCAAGTGCTGACCATTACTGGGTGACTTATACTGCCCTCCATAATGTTTGGCACAAAGACCCATTTTTCCTTCTAGGCCCTTCTAGCGGTGATACATGAAGAAGAACGTCTTAATGTGTTTGGTGCCGAGTCACCTCTTTCTTAGCGTTGTCCCGTTAACGTGCTCTATGGTGCGTCTGTGTAAATGTTGCCCACCTGGAAACACAGCGGGAAAGGAGAACACTGCAGGACCATGACCCCCTCAAGATAATTTTCCTGCCCACCCATCTGGGTGTCCTATAATAGGGGGCCAGCCGCCACTACTGAGGGAGCCAGAGTCGGGAGGAGGTGGACGAATCTTATGAGGAGGAGTGAAGCAGGAAAGAGAGAAGAGAGGGAAATGTAGTGAAGAAGAAAAGTGCTTTGTACTGGGCTCTGCTCTGGGGAGCAAACAAAAAGCGCTGCCCGTGTGTACATAAAGCTGTGTCGTGTGCTGCACTGGGGTCTCTCCATGTCTGTGTCGGGCTTGGGGTGGCAGGAGGGACCCTGGTATTCCACACCTTGACTCTCTGCTCATCAAACACTTCAGATATTGGGATTACAGTGCACATGGCAGACTTTCATTGGAGGGGATTTGCAGACATTTTGGTCACACAACTCTTTTTCTACACTATCCCCCCATTTGAGGGCACCATAATGTTTGGTACACAGCAGTGGAGGGTCCATTAAAGCCGTTGTCATATTTAGGACTTTGTTGCGTATCCCTCATATGCAATGACTGCTTGAAGTCTGCCATGCACAGACATTGGCAGGTGCTGAGGGTCTTCTCTGGTGATGCTGTGCCAGGCCTCCATTCAGCTCCTGCTTGTTTTTTTGGGGGTTGTTGTCCCCTTCAGTCTTCTCTTCAGCATGTGAAAAGTCTGCTCAGTTGAACTGGAATTGGGCGACTGACTTGGCCATTCAAGAATTTTCCATCTCTAAAAATCTCTAAAATCCAACGTCCGTCTGTCCGCTTTTCACGAGAGAACTACTTAATGGATTTAGATCGGGTTTTTTTCTAGAATTTGCTTGAACATTCCGGTTGATTCGGCGACTTCTCTCATTGCGTTAAGAATCAGAGTTCGCTTGCTTTATTGCTTTATTCACACTAATCTGAGACAGAGGCTGCGTGCCGAGGGAGTGGGGAGCCGGGCAGGACCCTCCTCACTGTCCTGTTTCACTACTACACGGGCTAGTGTTTTATAATAATAATAATAATAATAATAATAATACTAATAATAATAATAATAATAATAATAATATTCCTCCCACAATCCAAAGACATGCAGGTTAGGTGGATTGGCGATTCTAAATTGGCCCTAGTGTGTGCTTGGTGTGTGGGTGTGTTTGTGTGTGTCCTACAGTGGGTTGGCACCCTGCCCTGGATTGGTTCCTGCCTTGTGCCCTGTGTTGGCTGGGATTGGCTCCAGCAGACCCCCGTGACCCTGTATTCAGATTCAGCGGGTTAGAAAATGGATGGATGGATAATAATAATAATAAAAATAATGCATTTTATTTCAAGGTGCCTTTACAAACACCCAAGGTTACAGTACACATAATAAAATCATAAAGCCAGCACAAACATGCGTGTACACATACACATTGTGGAAACTGGCCCGGACACAGACAGGTAGACATCGTTAGTTCATCCAACATACATTTTTTTACAATATTTACAAATAAAGTGCCATACACAACCTCAAAACTTCCCCAAAGTCCAGGCGTCACAATGCCTCTCTTTCTCTGGTCAACCTCCATTCCTCTCCTCCCGAGCTCCATCTCTCTTCCTCCCGACTCAAGACATTGAATGGAGGGAGGCGGCCCCTTTTATACACACAGTACCGGCTGCACACCTGGAAGCACTCCGGGGGTCCCTGGTCTTCTTCTCCCCAGCACTTCCGGGTGTGGCGGAAGTGCTGAAGGCCAGGGCTCCTCAGGCACTGGGGCGCCCCCTGGCGGTGACCACGAACCCCTATAGGGTTGAGCTTCTAAGCTCTGTTCCCGTGGTCCCCAAAGCCACCAGCGCGGTCGCTCCCTCGTGGTCTGGAGGAGGCGTAAGCCGTCCTCCGGTCCTCCTGGGTGTCCCGACTGGGTACCATCCCCAGTCACTTGCCACAACATATACATTGTGGTACATGGCCGGCAATTCATCCCGCCCAATACCCCCAGGCTGCCAGGTGGAGCCCTCCCTGCAGCATGGAGGTGCCCCGAATGCCAGCAGGGAATTATGGACAATGGAGTTTTTATCCACAGTCCTGGTGTATACCACGGGGGCTGCTAGAAGGCGCTGCAAGGAGGAGCAGCGACTATTTGCCCAACACCCCGGAAGTACGTCCGATTCACATGGACAAGAGGAATGACGTACTGCCAGGTTGAAGAAAAGGACTTTTTATCTGACCCTGAAGTGATAAGGAATCATGGACTGAAGGATGGGAAACACTTCCGGGTCAGGAAATATAAAAGAACTTCGGGAACTTCCAGACAACGAGCTGAGTTGGGAGGCAGAGTGGCTAAGCGTCTGGGAGCTTGGAGGATTGTATTGTGACTAATTATTAATTGGTATTGGAGTATTGTGGAGAGGAGGTGCTTTGTGCACATTATTATTATAATAAATCAATTATTTGAACTTTTATCTGGTGTCTGACGAGTAGTCTGAGGGTTCAAGGGAGCGAGAAAGCCCTAAACTGTCACAACATATATCAGTATACATGGAAGTGAAAATACAGCAGTAGGAACACAGCCTAAGGTCGTGTAGTGTCAGCTAATCGAAATCTTTGAAAAACTCCTGTGTTGCCTCAGCAGTGTGTTTGGATCATCAACTTGTGACAGGATGAAGTGACATCCGGTGAGTTTGGGAGTCTTTACTGGACCTCGAGCAGATCAGATGTTTCTCACCACTTCAGAATTCATTGCGCAGGTCAGCAGGTCCATCATCAATGATGAGAAGTGGGCCAGGACTTGTGACAGCTATAACACCCCCAGCACTGCCATGTTTAACAGATGAGGTGGTCTGCTCTGCAGGTCCTTTTCGTATCTACTCTTTGCTCTCACCCTAACGCTGATGCCAGTTCATCTTTGACTCGTTTGTCCACCGCGGCCTTTTCCCCCCAGAATTCTGCGCTCCTTTTTCACAAACTGTAATCTGGCCATCCTGTTTGTGTGGTTTGCATCTTGCAGTGTGTCCTCCTTGTTTCTGTTCATGAGGTCTTCTGCTGACAGTCGTCTCTGACACACACACACATCGGCCCCCTGAAGACTGTGTATGATCTGTCACATAGGCGTTTGGGGGCTTTTTCTTGACCATAGTGAGGATTCTTCTGTCATCAGCAGTGGAGGTCTTCCTTGGCCCACCAGTCCCTTTGTGCTTACTGAACTCCCCAGTGTGTTCTTTCTTCTTCATGACATTCCAGACAGTTGATTTTGGTCATCCTAAAGTTTCACTGATGTCTCCAATGGTTTGATTCTTAATGGCTTCTTTGACTCTAAATGGCACATCTCAACGATGGCAACTACAGACTCCAAAGGGTAGAAGTAAGCGGAGGTATCTTATGAAGCAATGAAACCCACCTGAGGAATCACAAACATCTGGGACGGCAATTGTCCCAAACAGTATACTGTCCTGAAATGGGCAGACTGTGTAGAAAAAGTGTGGTGTGACCGAAATGTCTGCAAATCCCCTCAAATGAAAGACTGCAATATGCAATTTAATCACAGTATGTCTGTCATTGTAAACTGTGGAGCAGAGGGGGTGACAAAGACAAAAACATTATTAAGTGTAATGATTATAAGTATTTACCTCACAGTACAATGACTGCAATTTGTATTAATCATTCTTCAGAGAGCTATCTATATATATAATTCACTAAGGCAAGACAACCATGAAAAGCACGCCGGAAGGGGCGTGGATTCACTAAGCCGCCGACAAGTGAGACACCTATGGCGCACACAGGAAGGAGCCACGCCCACCAACTCCAAGACCATTGGATACGACGACAACTCGCAGGGCCACGCCCACTAACTCGGACGCGACGACACAGAAAAAATGGCGTCATTTATATTCGTCTGTCGTAGAGGCCACGTGCAGTGCAGGTCAGGTTAATGTCATGTACCTCCGAGCTATGTTGACTGTTCATTGAGGCATGTTTCTAGCGGAGGTGAATCGCCATATGCAACGTGTGAAACGGTTTGCGAGGGGTAACCCATGGGATCCTTAAAACTATCCTTTAAAACTGAGGTTAAAGCACAATGAAGGAAGCAGTCTTTAAAAACCAATAAGCCCTGTGCCTCTGTTTCATTACCGTCTTCACCAATGCAGGCCCTGCAACAGTCGAGACGCTCTGTCAGCAGCTGACCTTCTCTGTGCCTGACCGGTTCACACAGAGAAAGCCGCGCCAGAGACAGACAGAGGCACACACACAGGCAGCTGGTGGGCGGCTCTCCGTGAGTTTCTCTTGCGAGCGGGCACATGACGAGGCGGTGTGTATGCTTCGAGAACGCGGCTGGACGCGGCTTGCAACCGGGCACATGACCAGGCGGTGTGTATGCTTCGAGAACGAGGCTGGACGCGACAGGACCATCTAGGAAAAATCATGTCGCGGATGTGATTCGCTGTATGCGGCGTGTAGAACAGTTTGCGAGGGGTGTCCCTGTGTCTTTCCAGAAATGTTCAACCATCAATAAATAATTATGCGGCGTTTGTTATGCCGCGGGTTCACTATTGTGTTGTATTTTGCTCTCTCCAGAGTTCCATCTTTTCAATCACTTACTGTTGTATTCTCACACTAACCTGTTTTAGACAACCGTGTCTTTCCACAAGTGTTTACCATTCAATAAATAATTATGCATGAGATTGAGTGTGTGTCTAGGCGTGGGTAAGCCGTTGAGCCCCACCGTGGAATTGCCACTAAGTGTGACTCATACGCTCCCACTGTTTTCGTCCCTACCCTTTTGTACACACCCCCCTCCCACACGTTCACTGTTCATAGAGGCGTGTTTCTCGTGGAGGTGAATCGCCATATGCAGCGTGTAAAACGGTTTGCGAGGGATCCTTAAAACGTTCCTTTACAACTGAGGTTAAAACACAATGAAGTGAGCAGTCTTTAAAAAACGAGTTTTCGTTACGACGCCGCGCCGCGTGCATCATAGCCAAGTGTTGTACACGCTACATACAGCAATTCGCATCCGCGACAAACATGCGTCTTCTTAGATGCTCCTGCACTTTGTACACACCTCGCTACGCCGCACGGACGATTGTGTGTTGGTTCGTTCCGTGCATTGTTACAATGTTGCTTTTCTTGATGGTTTATTACATTACCGATTTTGCAAATGTTAAATTTTCTCCCTGTGCTTAAAAATTATTAAAAAACCGGCCTGATTATGCGGTGTATGGTACGCCGCGGGTTGGCTAGTATGATTTATTACTTGTATATGATTTGTTCTTCAGTGGTGGGTTGGCACCCTGCCCGGGATTGGTTCCTATCTTGCACCCTGTGTTGGCTGGGATTGGCTCCAGCAGACCCCCGTGACCCTGTGTTCAGATTCAACAGGTTGGAAAATGGATGGATGGATTTGTTCTTTGTTTAGGTAGAAAAGAATTAAGCTTGTGCCCAGAATTATTAGATAACTTGCATTCTTTTATGAGAAAATGCTGATCTCTTGATACTGACAGAACATCCATCCATCCATCCATCCATTTTCTAACCCGCTGAATCCGAATACAGGGTCACGGGGGTCTGCTGAAGCCAATCCCAGCCAACACAGGGCACAAGGCAGGAACCAATCCAGGGCAGGGTGCCAACCCACCGCAGAACAGAACACCCTGTGATATTATAAATCAATGTGATAGTTTCTGAATTCTTGTATTAAAACAATAAGAAACATGTCCCTTATAGATTAATAAATAAGGATGTATTAATCTAATCCAACAAAATCTAATGAAGATATTAAAACTATAAGAATGTAATTTCTTTGTAACTAATGTACTATAAGAAACTGCTTTACACTGGTCTTGTGTGCATGTGCTGATAAGAGCGTATTTCTTAGGAACGTGAGGCGCCCCAATGGCTCTTTATTTGGATAAGAAATTCTGTGCACTTGTGCATGTACTGTAATAATCAGGATGTAATTTAATTTACAGCAATTTAATTATGACCTTAAAATAAACTGTCATGTGTTTTTCTGTTTGGCTAATGAATAAGCTAGATAATAAAAAGAAAGGAATTTTCTCTTTCAGGAGGCTGTCTGATCTGACCAGGCTGACTGAGCTGGGGGTCTGCAGTTTCTTTAAAACTCACCAAGAATAAAGAAATTGTTTTTTATTTTAAATTGGTATTTTTGTCTCCCATCGTTTTTTGACTTCAGCGTTCACAGGGGAAATCAAGAAAAAAGGGGTCTTTGCTCCAGACATTATGGTAGCCACTATATGATAATATTTTGTCAGATCTTCATTTTGTGTTTTTTTTTTTTTTTTAAATGCCATTATTCAGCCCTCACTTTATCATCACTTGTGCTTTCATTGTGACACCCAGCGTCTCCCCTTCTCTGCCTCACAGGAGCTTTAATGGATGCCGGTGTCACTGAGCCAGACTTGTGTTCTCTTTTGTATTATCTGTAGCTAAGCCTGTTTTGTGCTCCAAGTGTTTTGTGGGTGGTTTCCCAACAGGCGGGGTGTCTCCAGCAGGGGGCGCTTGCTTGTGTTCTCTTTTTTTAGAAATGCGGGACATAATTAAACCTGTGTACAGGTATATACCCCTTCAGTAAGCATGGTGGGAATAATTAGATGAGGGAAACAGGGAAAAAATTATATATATATATATATATATATATATATATATATATATATATATATATATATATATATATATATATATATATATATATATATATATATATACTAGGGGGCTCTGCCTCCTGCTTGCTTCATTTGCCAGACCCCAGGCAGGCGCAATGTACTAGCCATTTTGCGCCTCTGCCACTCACGTATGGGGAAGCGGATGTACAATTTAAACAGATTGTTATTTTCATTGGAATTCTTACATATGCATAATAGAACTAACTATTTTACATTGCAGCGAGTAATTAACCATAAAATAAAAAATAAAAAATAGTAAAATGTAATAAATTGAGAGAAAATTATGTTTCATGTTGCATTAGAGGTATCCATCCATCCATTATCCAACCCGCTGAATCTGAACACAGGGTCACGGGGGTCTGCTGGAGCCAATCCCAGCCAACACGGGGCACAAGGCAGGAACCAATCCCGGGCAGGGTGCCAACCCACTGCAGGACACACATAAACACACCAAGGCCAATTTAGAATCGCCAATCCACCTAACCTGCATGTCTTTGGATCGTGGGAGGAAACCCATGCAGACACGGGGAGAACATGCAAACTCCATGCAGGGAGGTCGCAGGAAGCGAATTTGGGTCTCCTAACTGCGAGGCAGCAGCGCTACCACTGCGCCACCGTGCCACCACGTTAGAGGTATTTGTGCGTAATACGATTTCATTCTGTTGCCACTGAAATTAACATGCAATTACTTTTTAAACTTACACTTTTGTAAACTTTATTGTAAGTTGATGTTTTCATCTTCCGCACCATCACCACCAACTGTTTCAGCAGAGTCTATTGATACATTTAATCAATCAGCCGTGTAACTGATCGCCAGTTTTCGCGTCGATTCATTTGACTTCTTCGTTTCTCGGTGCTAGGATGAGTCCATGTACTCATTTCTTCTGTTGATAATCCTTCAGGATGAAATTCTTCAAAAAGATTTGGACATAATAAGTCTTCTTTTTTTTGGAACTTAAAGTGAGGAAAACATAAAAAAATTGATAAGAGCTGAGAGCGCAGGAACTGTGTCTGACAAAAGCATTCACACCAATGAGAGGTGAGAGGACCGTGACAGGGCCAGAAATGGTTGAGAGGAGGGCGGGACTTGAAAAAATCTTTTGGAAATAGTTTCGTCTCAAGATTTTCTTTTATTATATATATATACTAGCAGAATACCTGCGCTTCGCAGCGGAGAAGTAGTGTGTTAAAGAAGTTATGAAAAAGAAAAGCAAACATTTTAAAAATAACGTAAGATGATTGTTAATGTAATTGTTTTGTCATTGATATGAGTGTTGTTGTCATATCTATCTATTTATAATATATATATATATAGCAAAATACCTGCGATTGGCAGCGGAGAAGTAAAAAGAAAAGGAAACATTTTAATAATAACGTAACATGATTGACAATGTCATTGTTTTGTCATTGTCATGAGTGTTGCTGGCATATATATATATATATATATATATATATACATATACACACATACATATATATACACATACTGTATATACACACACACACATATATACATACTGTATATGCAACATATACATATCTACATATATACTGTATATACACATATATATATACAAATCTACATATATATATTAGGGGTGGGACTCGATTAAAAAAATTAATCCAATTAATTAGAGGCTGTGTAAGAATTAATCTTGATTAATTGTATGTAATCGCACACGTAAATTTGCCCCAAATCGCAAATGTTTTTTTTTAATTTAAAACGGTTTTAGTGGGCGACAGAATCAAATAATAGACATGGACATGAATATTGTAAACTGAAGCTGTTTTAATTTCTGAAAAAAGCTTTTAAACTGCATTTGAATTCAAAACAGAAACAAAAATATCATCCCTGGTTAAAATTGGGCAGACTTAAAAATAAAGTGGTAGTTTAAGTACTTTAAGTAGATTTTCAGAATAGTATTGTCTTTAAATAATAATAACCAAAATTTCAACATAAAGTGCAGTTTTTCTTCTTAAAAAAATAAGGCAGAAACATAAAAGGTAATTTGACCAACTTAATCTTTAAACTCTGAGTAACATTTTGTAATTAGATGTATTTAGAATTACTAACGGTCACGGAAGTCCAATGATCCCCAGTAAGAGCCACAAAGTCCGCTTTCTGTAATGCATCTAATTTTGCTTGCTTTTCAGTGTGCACAAAACCAGGCTTTTATCAAGGCTTCGCGGGAAGTCGAAATGATCAGTCGTAGGAACGCGCTTTATTCCGACTCTAACATTTTTGTAGCTGTGATGTGTGCATCAGTGTAATGGATGTACCAGGAAATCATGCATTGACAAAAGTTCCCGTTTGCTTGGAATTGAAAGTGTGATTAAATGCGTTATTTTTTAACGCGTTATGGAGTACATGCATCGAAGCTTCTCAGCTGTGCTTGTGCTAAGAAAGGGAAAATTTTAAAAATAACGTAACATGATTCTGCGTTAACCTAATATTTTTTCATACGTCCCAAACCAAGGAGATGCGAAGGTAAAATGAATCGGTAGCTGCATACATAGTCAGTACACCCTCTCGAATCGAACCTCGAATGTCGGCGTAGAGGCTAAGACTCTACAATTAGCCACAGCGTGTGGCTTGTCTATGCTAAAGTATGTATTGTAGATCGGGTATATATATACATTTATATATATATACCCGTGTACCGCAGTGGAGAAGTAGAAGTTATGAAAAAGAAAAGGGAACATTTTAAAAATAACGTAACATGATTGTCAATATACAGTATTTGTTTTGTGAGTGTTATTGAATGTTGCTGTCATCAAGGATTTGATTATCATTATTTCTTTCAATCAGGCTCGTATTTGTAGGATGTGTTCAAGTTACATTCCGTGTTTGTCAATCGTTGTAAAGATAAGAGGTTTCATTCATCGATTAGTTCCTTACTGCATCAATAAACAGCTCGTCTTCCTTTTTATCTGTGATGTGACAAACTGCATGCACGTTTTTTTTACACTGTCTTCCTTTAGCGGGACATTCACTTTTTCCACCGTGTGCTTTGTTTCCGCAGTAGCTGCACTTATGAATATGATTGTATGTATAAGACGCTTCATATTTTTTTGCTGCCTTCTCAATTGTGTAATTCGGTTTTTGTTCAGCACTCTTTGGAACTGTTGCTTTTTGTCTGCGCATTGCGTCAGTTCACGTGAGCCGCTTGGGGTTCCCAGCTGTACTGGTGCCATCTCGTTTAATGTCAGCTAAGACCCAGCACTTAAACGTTTTTCTCGCAGTTTCAATGAGTTTGTGCCAAACACCACCCTGACCATCTCATCTTCCTCTGCATAAGCACAGTCCTACACCCGTGAACATTTACAGGCAGTGTTTGTATTGGATTGCCGCTGATGGACGGCCTTATATGGGCAGGCACTAAATTACAAACACTAGTGGCTAACTTGCCACTAGAACTTAATTTAATATAAACTTACGGTTCACGCCGTGCTTTGTTTCCGCATATGCATCATTTGCTTCATAATGTTTTCTGCCTTCTCAATTGTGAAATGGCGTTTTGTGCTTGGAGTTCTTCCTTGTTCTCTACGTACTTACGTAGGAGGCGTGATGATGTCACACGAAACTCCGACCCTCACGGCCATCTCCAACTCAAGACTCCATTACATTATATGGGGAAAATTAGCTTCCAGTTATGACCCTTCTGCGTAGAATTTCGAAATGAAACCTGCCCAACTTTTGTAAGTAAGCTGTAAGGAATAAGCCTGCCAAATTTCAGCCTTCTACCTACACGGCAAGTTGGAGAATTAGTGATGAGTCAGTGAGTGAGTGAGTCAGTGGGTGAGTGAGGGCTTTGCCTTTTATTAGTATAGATAATAAAAGAAAATCTTGAGACGAAACTAGCGCGGCTTCGCTGGGATGCTCAATCTTGTCTTGGCAGCCCTTGAAAATAAAGCTCCCGTTGAACGCTACTGCCAAGTGTGAAGTTTGCGCAGTAAGTTATTCGACTTTTGAACGCAAAAGGCGTTAAACCAGTTGAAATTCATCGCCAATTGACGGAAGTGTATGGACAGTCGTGCGTGGATGTCAAAAATGTTCGCAAGTGGTGTAGAGAGTTTACAGCCGGTCGTACTGAAATTCACGACGAACAAAGGAGCGGGAGACCGTCAATTTCTGACAAGACAGTCGCGAAGGTTGAGGAAAACATGCGTGAAGATCGGCGGATCACTCTGGATGCTCTCTGCATTTTGGTGGCTTTATCCCCGGAAGCACTCCAGGTGTCCCTGATCCTCTTCCCCCCAGCACTTCCTGGTGTGGCGGAAGTGCTGAGGTCCAGGGCTCCAAAAGCATGGGGGCACCCCCTGGCGGTGACCACGGGCCCCTACAGAGTGGAGCTTCAAAGCTCTGTACCCATGGCCCCCAAAGGAACCAGAGCGGTCGCTCCCTCGTGGTCACGTGGTCTGAAATGGGCGCACGCCCTCTTCCGATCCACCAAGGTGTCCCGGCCGGGTCGTTGCCCCAGGCATCCCTGACAATATATATATATAGTGATCTGGGGGGCTGAATGCACCCCTAGAAGATAAAGACGCTCCTGGGAAAACAACTCCTAAAACCGCTGACAGACTACCTTCACGTTGCTCCCTTGCTTGCGGCTGTTCTGTCTCGTGATACTCCACATACGTAAAAGCCTGAACAGCACCTGTCAGTTTTAGAATTGATTGTTTTTCTTCTCCCTCTCTCAGACATTCTCTGCTCCTGACGTGCGCTCCTTTGGAAAAGAAGATAAGTTTGCATTCTTTAAATTGAGAGACCGAAACTGTCATCTCTGTCCTGTCAAGGAGCAAGTTTAAACTTTTGAAAGAGACATATGTTTGTTTGCAGCGTTTGAATAAAGTTCCTGTCTCTACAACCTCCTCTGTTTCTGTGCAAATCTGTGACTCAAGTGTGACAATATATATATATATATATATATATAAATACACTCACTGGCCACTTTATTAGGTACACCTTTCTAGTACCCGGTTGGAGCCCCTTTTGTCTTCAGAACTGCCGTAATTCTTCATGGTGTAGATTCACCACGGTGCTGGAAACATTCCTCAGGGACTTTGGTCCATATTGACATGATAGCATCATGCAGTTGGTGCAGATTTGTCAACTGCACATCCATGATGCAAATCTCTCGTTCCACCTCATCCCAATGGTGCCCTACTGGATTGAGATCTGGAGACTGTGGAGGCCATTTGAGTCCATTGAACACCTTGTCATATTTGAGATGATCTGAGCTTTGTGACATGGTGGGTTATCCTGCTGGAAGGAACCATCAGAAGATGGGGACAGTGCGTTCATAAAGGGATGGACATGGTCAGCAACAATACCCAGGTAGGCTGTGGCATTTAAACGATTATCATTTGGCACCAAGAGGCCCAAAGTGTGCCAAGAAAATATCACCATCACACCTCCACCAGCAGCCTGAACTGTTGATACAAGGCAGGATGTTTTCATGTTGTTGACACCAAATTCTGACCCTACCATCTGAATACTGCAGCAGAAATCGAGACTTCTCAGACCAGGTGATGTTTTTCATATCTTCTGTTGTCCAATTTTGGTGAGCCCATGTGAATTGTAGCCTCAGCTGATTGCTCTTAGCTGACAGGAGTGTCAACCGGCGTGGTCTCCTGCTGCTGTAGCCCCACATCTGCTTCAAGGTTTGATGTGTTGTGTGTTCAGAGCTGCTCTTCTTCACACCTCCCTTGTAACGAGTGCTTATTTGAGTTCCTGTTGCCTTTCTATCAGCTCAGACCAGTCTGGCCATTCACCTCTGGTATCAACAAGGCATTTTCCCCCACTGGATGTTTTCCTTTTTTCAGACCACCCTCTGTAAACCCCAGAGATGTTTGTGTGTGAAAATCTCAGCAGGTCAGCCGTTTGTGAAATAGTCAGAGCAGCCCATCTGGCACCAACAACCATGTCACGTTGTAGCAATGCTGCTAGTAGTTAGAACTGCATCTCCCAGCAGTCCTTGCATGGGCTGTTGGGGTTAAAGGTGGCCAGAGGGGTTTAAAAGGAGGGCAGGTGTCAGGAAGAGGAGAGGTTTGTTTTGTTGTTGTACATTGTGTGTTGAGTTTATCTGCTGCATTTATCTGTCAGACTGCCTGCTGTTAATTCTGCCATAATTCATCATTGTGTCCTGGATTGTATTCGTTTGTTGGGGTCTGGATTGTCTGTCTACCTGTATACTGAGGACTGTGTTTGGATTCATTGCCTTTCCCGTAAGAAAAGGAGCGCTCCTGAACCATCCATCTGTCTTCATCATTTCAGCAACTACCAGTAGGACTGTGTTTTCCCTTCCCCTCCAACATACAGATCTCTGGACTTACTGTAATCTCGTCACTTCCCATTTCATCCGGTTTGGTTTTTACATGGACTTTGCTGTGTGGTGTCTGTGTTTATATGTATAATGTAATATCGCCGAAGGGGGTTAGGGGTGGTATTATCGTTTGCATTTAGTTAATTTAATTTCATTATATTCTTTATTGTTTAATGTTCTCAGCATGCTTTATTTGGTCTCTGTAGTAGTAGTAGTGTGTGTGTGTGTGTGTGTGTGTGTGGTTCTAATCAGACGGCTCACTGAGTGTCACATTTGTAACCTTCATCAGCCTTCTCTACTCAGTGCAGTCCTGCATCTCCTCACCAGTCAGACTCTTTTCCTTCAGGTCTTCTTTTACTTTCTCAGTCCACCTCCACTTTGGCCTCCCCTGTTTTCTCTTCTCCTGGACTTCCACTCCCATCACCCCTTTGCCTCCATATTCCTTATCTTTCCTCATCACATGCCCATACCACTTCAACCTCCTTTCCTGTACTTTTTTTAATTGCCTTGCCCACTTATATTGAACCTCTGATTGTCTCAGTTCTTATTCTGTCTTTTTTTGTATCTCCAGTATTCTCATTTCTGCCACACTGAACTTCTTCTTCTCTTCTTCCTTTTCTACCCGTTTCTCAGCTCTATAAATCATTACTGGTCTTACAACTGTCTTAAAAGTCTGAACTTTGGCCTTCACCTTAATTCTTTGATCACACAATACTGATACCTTCTTCCAATTGTTCCATTCACACTGCACTCTGTGGGTTATCTCTATATCTAATTTTCCATCTTGGGCTACCACTTCTTCTGCCTCTTCATCTTTTCCCACATCTATGTGGGGTTGATTTGCTTCATCATCCTCCACTCAGCTCGGTCCTGCACCTCCTGCTCATTCAGACCCTCCTCCTTCAGATTTTCTTTTATTTTATCCACCCACCTCTGCTTCGGCCTCCCGTGTTTTCTCTTTTCCTGAACTTCCACTCCCATCACTCTTTTGCCCACATATTCCTCGTCTCTCCTCATCACATGTCCATACCAGTTCAATCTCCTTGCATGCCCTTTCTTAGACATCTTGCCCAGTTTTGTTGTACCTATAATTGGCTCATTTCGTATTCTGTTCTTCTTGGTATCTCCAGCATTCTCATTTCTGTCACAACTAACTTCCTCTTCTCCTGCTGTACTCCCTTTACTGCCCATGTCTCAGCTCCACAAATCATTGCTGGTCTTACCACATTCTTAATAATACAAACTTATCTCTACATCTAATTGTTCTCATTGGGCTACCACTTCTTTTCTCTCTTCTAATTGAGGTTGATGTGCCTGATCAACCTTCTGCACTTAGTTCGGTCCTGCATTTCCTCCCCAGTCAGAATCTTCTCCTTCAGATCTTCTTTTACTTTATCCGTTCCACCTCCACTTTGGCCTCCCTCACTTTCTTTTTCTCTGGACTTCCACTCCCATCACTCTTTTGCCTCCATATTCCTTATCCTTCCTCATCATATGTCCATGCTACTTCAACCTCCTTTCCTGTAATTTCTTAGACATCTTGCCCAGTTTTGTTGTACCTCTGATTGTCTAATTTCTTATTCTGTCCTTCTTTGTAACTCCATACCTCCATCTCCACATTCTCATTTCTGCCATATCCATCTTCTTCTCCTCTGCTCCCTTCACTGTCCATGTCTCAGCTCCATCCATCATCACAGGTCTCACCACAGTCTTGAAAACATTACTGCGCTTTCTGCTTGCTTGTCTAATTGTTGTGACTTCATGAGAGGAGTTCTTACATAAATGAGGAAGTAAACCAACATGATACCAAGCATGTTGAGGGAAAAACGTATTCTTATTTGGTCCTTTGAGGAAAAATGGCCTCATGGGGGTGAAAGGTTATTGCGGAAGAAGACAAACAGTGAGAGTCTGTGCACAGCTGGTCTTCTTTTAAAAAGACGTAATCTTCTAAGTTTGAAAATGTCACATGTACTCTATTTTAAAATGTGTGTGTAATCTCAAGATAAAGATCAACGTCGATGACTTTCTTGTCTTGAAAAAAGCAAACATTTTCCTTTATTTTTTACTCTTTTATTTTCTGATGGTACTCCATGCCCCATAGCCTCCATTATAAAGCACCACTCTGGACAACATGGTTTTAAAAATGTATAGAAAACTCTTAACTTTAAAACACAATCACATGGTGAATGCCTATGTACCATTAAAGTGAACAACAAACTTCAACTTGAACTTATCCTTTAATGGAGCCCACCGCACTGCTGCTATGTGGTCCTTGTTATAAGGTTAGTCTACTAAAGCAGACTAATTTTATCTTACATTATATTAAAAAGTGACAGAGCAGACTTGGCTTGTGTGCATAGAGGCACCCCCAAAAGAAAACATGAAGATCAGCACCACCTGATTTGCTGGAATTAATTCTCATTTTAATACAAAATATGAATGCTGGTAATGAGAGATTTACTCCTTTTTAATCTCTCTGGATGACGAGAAAGCTTCTGTGAGTGCATGGAAAGTGATATTTAGGTCACCCCACCCAGTGATTCCACAAGCCGGATTTACTGGCAACAGGGGCAAGGCGCAGTTCATTTTGGGTGGGTTTCTGTAATCGCTGCCAGGCTACTTTTAAAGTAGGCTCATTAGACTGCAGCCATGCAGACGAACGAAAGAAAAGAGGCCTTGGCATGCTGAAAAGTCAAGCTGAAGACACGGATGGAATGGCGTACGTGTTGACATACTGCCTTGGCACTGCTTAAGGGGGCTGACTTTGAATGTGCACCGAGGGGAACGATTTGGGTGTGACACAAACACTTAAATGTGTGCTTCTTCAGCCCCAGAACTGATGTTCATGACCTTCAAGCAAGAGCTTGGCCTCTTCTGGTCTTCTGCTGTATAAGAACTCAGTGTGACCCAGCGTGTCATGGTACTGCTTTAAGCAGCGACTGTAATAATAATAATAATAATAATAATAATAATAATAATTTCTTTACATTAATATAGCACTTTTCTCACTACTCAAAGTAGGGTGGGGAGTCACTTTAACCACAGCTAATGTGTGGCATCCACCTGGATGATGCGATGGCAGCCATATTTTGCACCAGTACGCTCACCACATGTTAGCTGTTAGGTGGTAAATTGGTGAGAGAGAAAGCCAATTAGAGACAGAGGATAATTAGGATTGGGGGCCAGAATGACTAGGCCATGGTGGGCAGTTTAGCCTGGACATTGTGATACCCCTTACTCTTTACAAAGGATGGCCAGGGATCTTTCATGACCACAGAAAGGTTTTATGCCTCATCTGAAGGACAGCACCATTTTTACAGCACAGTGTGCTCATCACTGCACACTGGCATTGAGATCAGCATTCAACAACAACAACATTTATTTATATAGTACATTTTCATACAAACAGTAGCTCAAAGTGCTTTACATATTAAAGAATAGAAAAATGAAAGACACAATTATAAAACAAAATAAATCAA
The DNA here is from genome assembly GCF_016835505.1 of Polypterus senegalus. NCBI lineage: Eukaryota > Metazoa > Chordata > Cladistia > Polypteriformes > Polypteridae > Polypterus > Polypterus senegalus. The sequence continues at coordinate 135,816,341 of NC_053167.1, read as the reverse complement.
CATTAATTAACATCAAATAAGAGTAAGGTTCAATGGCCAGGGGGGACAGAAAAAACAAAAAAATTCCAGACGGCTGGAGAAAAAATAAAATCTGTAGGGATTCCAGACCATGAGACCGCCCAGTCCCCATTCAGATCACAGGGTAAGCGTCCCCGGCTGGAGTCACCAAGACCTCTCCCAGCAGCAACCCAAACTTTTTCCTAGATGGTCTCCCATCTCATCCCATCTCTGGCCAGGTCTGAACATACTTAGCTTCAGGTGGACGACCTCTTCTGAAGTGCATGTAGATCATGATTGGATGTGATTATTGTGGGCAACAGTGCATACTTTTTGGGTTAATTGGGGCCAATCCGGTTATGGATTTGCATATTGGCTTGCATGTGCAGGGTCCACAAATGGTCTATTACATTAGCGATACAGTAACTGATGTGCTCCAGAGCTGAGGAGGTGTTTGATTAGGTATATACATATGGAGAGTGAGGTAAGCTATGGGGAGCTATAGGGCAGCACCCAATGTGACCCAAGGTGTCATGGTACCACTTCATGTGGTGATTATAATCAGAGGCGGCTTTAGGGGTGTGCGGGGCCTAAGGCTGACCATCCCCACGCAGGGCCGGTTATGTCAAATGCTGTTGCCGGTATGTGTGGACTATATAAACTTGTCACCCCCGTAACGCCGCTCTTGATTATAATTCATAATTAGATGTGATTGCTTCAAGGTTGAGTTAATTTAGACCGATCCGGTTATGTGCTTGCGTATGTGCAGGATCCATAGACACTCCATTACGTTAGTGGTGCAGTAACTGATGTGCTCCACAGCCATTGGCGGTGGTACAGAGAATGTAGTAACACAACAGTCTGTTCCAACTCTGCTTTAAGACACACAGAGGGTTTTTAAGTAGTCCACAGAAGTTGGGCCACCTGCACAAATTGTTTTCTTCAGCTTATAAGGCTTCATTTACTTGAATTGCTGCACATCTGTAGGTTGTAGCCGATTAGTTGTTCCGTGAAGAAGGCCCATTTGTAATATTCTGAAATGTAACGTTTTTCAGTTTTTGCCAACCTAAATTTAAATTTAAACCTCTGGCAGTTTACTGTTCACCTTTTCATTGTTTTAAGTCATTCATTGCTCTTCAACTGATTACATTTGAAGAAAAACTGGAAAGACTGAGGTGTTCTAGAACTTTTGACTGGCAGTGAACTGAAAGTGAGCTAAGCTCTGGGGAGAAAATGATCTGGAAATCAGAGAAATAGAGAGCGGGAGTGCAGGAAGGAGCAAGAGAGAGGACCATTCAGGTCATTCTAAAATCGTCTCATAATGTGGAGTGCCATCAAACCTGTTCTGCTGCAGTAAGGGATTTGGGGAGACAGGGGGCTCTCTATACCTCTCTATGGGATGCTGTATTATTGTAGTATTTCCCACTACTTTCTTCAAGGGTAAGTGTACTCGTCAAGTTCGTTACAGGGTTGCACATTAAGATTATTGCACGAATATATAGCTATAGACATACACACAGAAGCTAATCACAACAGTGCCCCATGAATGACAAACACAGAGCTGATTAACCTCTAGCACTTTAAACCACACACGTGCCTTAGGAATAACACAACTTGTCACTCTCCTAGGACTTCATGAGACTTACATTGATTGACACAGACCCTAATCACAACAGTGCCCTATGAATGACACACACACAGCTGGTTAACCTGTGGCACTTTAAACAACACAAGAGCCTTATGAATAACACAGTCTGCCACTCTCTCAGCACTTCAGGAGACTTACTTATTATCGGCATGAACAACATACGATGTTTTAAAGATATCTGAGACCTAAATATTACTTTTGGTCTACAAGAACACATTTAAACATTCAAAGGCTCAGTACTGTTGACTAAATGCCATTTATCAGCCAAGAATGCCTTACTTTATGCACTGTTCCCTACTATTGGGTGGAGCTCTCACCCTCTGCCTTAGTAAACCTCGCAGCACAGAGAGTATGGCAAACCTCCAGCTGCACCAGGTGCTCAAAGAAATCTACCTTATTACTTCAATCAGTCTAGACATTAAGACAAAGCATAGAAAGTTAAAAGCAGCATGGTACTTATTCCAGGAATAATAATAATAATAATAGATAGATAGATAGATAGATAGATAGATAGATAGATAGATAGATAGATAGATAGATAGATAGATACTCAAAGAATAATAGAAAATAGGACTGATAGAAAAGTCTGGATATATACTGTATAGTCTTTAGAAAAAGCTTATGAAAAGTTAAAGATGATAAGGATGAATGTCGCAGACGGCTTGTGACTCAGCACTCGTAGTTGTTTATGATGCTTTTCTGATGACCAGATAGAAACAACTTCATGTTGACGGCGCTCTGTTCTCCTCTGACATCTTCATCCCTTCTTCCTCCATCCTTCCTTTCTATATCGCTCCTCAGACGAGGAATATTTATTCTAAAATTCTACTGGGGGGGTTTTGCAAGATGTGATTATTACGATATTCTGATTGGCTGGCTGTCAATAAGATGAATAATTTCACTGTCCATTTTCCCAAGCAATGAAACTTTTTTTGATGTTCTCCAAGGCCGCGTTTCTCAACCTTTAAGTATTTGCGACCCGAGTTTTCATAACAGTTTTAATCGTGCCCTCCCCTAACATTTTTTTTAAATGTAGATGCATATTTTATTATACCTACTTAACTTTTATCGACATTTATCTAACTCAATATTTATTGTTCTAGTATCAGAAAGTAGTTTAAGTTAATTTGTTTTGGTTTTAACAGATGTTTTTTTCATATTTTTGATTCTTCTTTTCTTTTTTTCACATCTTCGCGCCACCCTAGGTTGAGAACCACTGCTCCAAGATATTGGCAGGTCTTCCTTTCCCAGGCTCTAAAATAATTAGATGTCCATTGTGAACTGGGACCCGGACACAGGCAGACGGACATCATAAGTTCACCCACAAACACTTTTATTTACAATATTTACAATATTTTAACTCATTGCACTTCCCAGTGCCTCCAGCACCGTTCCCCCAAATGTCCAGGCCTCACTGTCTCTGTGCCTTTCTCTTGGCCGCCTCCCGTCCTCTCTCCAGCTCTGTCCTCTTCCACCCGACATCCACTAATGACTGGAGGGAGGCGGCCCCTTAAATGGGAACCCGGATGGGCTCCAGCTGCTTCCCGGCACTCTCCTTTGGACACACCCCTGTGTGGCGGAAATGCCGGCTGTGCACCCGGCAGCCGTCCGGGTGTCTCCTGTTCTCTTCCCCCCAGCACTTCCTGGTGTGGCGGAAGTGCTGGGCTCCAGGGTTCCTCAAGCACCTGGGCGCCGCCTGGCGGTGGCCACGGGCCCCTGCAGGTTTGGGCTTCCAAGCCCTCTACCCGTGGCCCCCAATACAACCAGGGCGATCGGCCCCTTGCGGTCTGGAGGAGGCACAAGCCCTCCTCTGGTCCTCCTGGGCGTACCGGCTACCACACGGGATATTCCGGCACTGGGGCGCCGCCTGGTGGTGGCCACGGGTCCCTACAGGGCTGGGCTTCCAAGCCCTGTACCCGAGGCCCCCAACATAACCAGGATGGACGCCCCCTCGCGGTCTGGAGGAGGCACAAGCCCTCCTCTGGTCCTCCTGGGTGTCCCGGCCGGGCTCCAGCCCTGGCCGGGGACCACACCATCCTTTCTCAGGTTATAAAGTAACTGATAGCCTGAGCCACCAGCATGTCTTCCTTTCTTTGTTGGAACATCTGTTTTAAAAGTGAGGTATAACTGGGAGGAAGACATGCTTTGATTTGTCCTGAATGTAGTTCATCTGTTGTCTTGACTTGAACAAAATGTAATGGAAATATAAACCAAAATGTACAGATTTTGTACCCCACAGCAGATGCCAAAGGAGGCGATGGTTTGTTGGGGTAGTTGGTCGGGCCGAATTTGGTGACAATGGTTGATTCTGTTCACAAAGAGCAGAGGAGACAGGAGGATCATCCGATGGGGATGGTGGGCCCAAGGCTTCCCAATCATGAGGCAACACGAAGATGGAATAAACGGAGTGACCACTTTGTTGCTTTGCTCTTTGTTTTTATGTGGCGATGCTGCAGCAGGGCATCGTTTATGGACGGAGCGCTAGGTGTGCCATGCATGGGATGTGATGGACTCATGACTGTCTAATCTTTCTTGGACTTTTAACTGTTTTATTCACATATTGCCTGTTTTTATTGAACTCCTACAGTCTCCAGTTTTTGAATGACGTATTTCTTCATGTTCTGGTTTATTTCAAGATAATTACGTAATTGAGCTTTCTTTCACAGTGCCACATTCCTTTCATAAACAAACATTTTTGCATTTTGCACCTTCAAACATGTAGTAGCCCCTCTGCTGCCCCAGTCCATCCCCAGTTATGAACTACCAAATGCCCAACCAAGAGTGATGCCCATAGCTGCGGGCACTGGGGAATCACACTCAGGAAATAAGAAGTTGCTGTTGTGATTCAGTCAGGCAAAATGACCAAAGTGGTGTGAGGCCACCAAAATGGTCAGGATAGCAGGCCAGAAACCAGGCCCCAGGAAAAAGGGAGGCTTAAGGTGGGACTAGGCCACAAAATGGAGGCTTTACATGAAAAATGGAATAGCAAACAGTCTCAAAAAGCACAAAGTATGTTCCTCAAGGAGGAAAAACCATAAAAACTCTGGCTAGTTGTAGAGAAAGGTCCATCAGGATCTTTTAAGAAAAGAAAAAAGCAAGCTCAAAAGGAGCAGAAAGAGGCAAAATGGAGTTGCCTGTAAGGTAATCCTCAGAAAACAAAATCCCAAAAACAGCCAGAATCCATAAACAGAGCAAAGAAAAAGAAACAAAATCAGAAAAATGTCACAATTCAGACAATTTACAATACTCACAACAAAGAACAGACCACCTTTGCAATGCAGTGCAGCACATGGGACGGCAATTCCTATGAGGCTTTATAGTGCTGGGAGGAGTCCATTAATGGTGATTGACAGGTGGCCCCGCCTTTTGTGGACCCACCCACAAAAACACACAGAATTTAACAGAGGCAGGCATACAATTAAACAATGAAATACAAAGAAAGATGTAAATAATAAACAAAATTAACAGTAACCCAAACAAAGACAACACAAGACAAGATTTTGAAACCCAGCCGTTGTGGCTGGCTGAAATACGTCTAAAGACCAACAGATAAGAAGGCACTACAATGAAGCCACACTCTGTTTTCTTGTATTCCTTATTTTTGCCCCTCCAATGGCAATTACAGCTGGTACCCCAGCCCTCTTTATGATTCTTGTCTCTTTTGTTTTATCAATACACACTCATTTGTGTAGACTGGTGCAGAACTGGCTCAGACACAGGAAGTAGAGGGTGCTGGCATCTCATCAGAATTGGCTGTCAATAAGAGTGGTGACCAGCTGGGGTCAGTGTTGGGGCTGCTGCTGTTTTAATATTTATAAATGATTTGGAGAGATATGTAACAAGCTAGTTAAGTTTGCAGATGATACCAAGATGGCAGATAATTGAGTAGCTGTTTAATCATCAGCAGAGAGACTTGGATAGCAGACAGGCTTGGGCAGATGTGTGGACGATAAGATTTAACGTCAGTAAATGTAAAGGATTACATGTAGGAAGAAAAAATGTGAGGTTAGAATACACAATGGGTGGTCCGAAAATCGAGAGCTCAGCTTATGAGAAGGATTGAGGACTCATAGTGGACTCTAAGCTATCAACTGTCAGACAGTGTTCAGAAGCCATTAAGAAGGCTAAGAGAATGTCAGGTTATATAGCGCCTTGACGTGTGGAGTACAAGACACAGGAGGGTCTGCTCAAGTCTTTATAACATACTGGTGAGGCCTCATGTGAAGTCCTGTGTGCAGTTTTGGTTTGGTACACTCTGCATCAATTGTCATGGAAAAACTGTCACATTTGGCAAGAGCAGATTTAGTACAAATGAGGAGAACTTTTATTAATATTAAGTTTGAGAAAATTAGAGGAGAACGACACTTTTATTTCAGTAAGGCAATCAGAGATGATGAAAGGAGGAACGGCAGAATGAGGCCTGGTAGACAAATACAGTCGAGTGTCATCAGGGTAACAGTGAAACTGAATACCAAATCTACTACAAATATTGTACTGTGGTATAAGGTAGCCCTGGGGAATGCCACTGGTGACTAGGGTGGGCTGCGATCTAAAATTCCCAGGCTGAACAAACTGGATATGATGACGCAAACCAAGTGTAGGAAATACAGCGGATTCCATCAGAGGCTGATCTTTCTCTTGAAGTGCAATGAGAGACAACGTCGAATGCTGCACTCAGGTCAAGCAACACCAGAACAGTCAACAACCCCGAGTCTAATGTCAGACATGAGCAGGTTCTGAATCCAGAGACACTTCTTCTTCTGTTATGTCTATTTAGGCTTCATGATATTGTTTCTGATAATCATTGTAAATCACTTTGGCTGTTAGTTCTTTTTCAAGTTGGCTCACACTATTTATTATTTTTCTGATTATTGTTTCTATTGTTTGCGGTATATTCATACTATTTTTGCATATACATTTCTATTGTATATTTTCTGGTTGTTTTTGTACAGTATTTACAATATATGTACTTCACAATTTTTTTTATCATCCATTGGCATGTATAGAACATTTATTTTTGAGGTTTGTTTTGCTGTGTTCATATTTTGTTATATTTCATGTGGGATATTAAATATGAGTCTATGCTATTTTTGGGGGGACATACTAATTTTCCATATGTTGATTGTATTGGGCCGTGCCCGGGGTTTGTTTCCTGCCCTGTGTTGGCTGGGATTGGCTCCAGCAGACCCCCATGACCCTGTAGTTAGGATATAGCGGGTGGGATAATGGATGGATGAATGGCTGATTGTATTGGGTTTACTTCTTGTCTTATGTGCATTACTCCATTCTATAATAACTGCCTTCACTTTATTTAAATATATAGAATGAAATTATACGCTTTGACAACGTTTTTTCTTTTATATTTTTAAAACACACACACACATATATACATATTGTCACACATGTGCGATTAGGAGGCAGTCAAAGAGCCTAAAGGTGAGTGAAACATCGCGAGATAGAGGGTTGTCACGTGGTACTTACCCAAATCTCTTTTGATCAACAGAAAACCTGAAGAAAAATAATCCTCCACTTCAGGGTTCCAAAATGGCCGCGACGACGTCACTTTGGGTCAACCATGATGACGTCACTTCCGGCTCCATCAATTCACCTCACTTCCGTCCAATCATAATGACGTTGTTTCCGGTTCCTGTTTTCAACGCCACTTCCTGCCAACCATTTCCTGTACCATAATCCTTTTCTGTACAAATCCGCCATTTTGGTTAAAGAAAACTGTTCACTGTTTTATTTTTGAGACTCTGAGTCACTTACATTCATTACTGTCTGGGCGACAATATATGGGGACGGTCCCCAAAACTTTGTTTTTGTTTGTGCTGTATTCTTTGAGGAAGAATAATCACAATATATATATATATATATATATATATATATATATATATATATATACTTTTTTGGGGTTCTGTTTACTTTATCTTTAAGTTATTATCCCAATAAGCAGGTTGTTTCGTAGTTTTGCAGTAGTGGTTGTGCCCTTTTTGGATAACCTGCCTTCTGAGTTTGGGGCTTAGGCTGCCTGGGATGAGGCTTGTTTGCTAGGAAACAGATCTCATAGAGTACTGGTCTGACTTTTGTTAATTAATTTGGTGTGACCCGACATTTGCGCGATAAACATATACGCGCCGATAAAATAGCGCCAATTAAAACACGCCGTCAAAATCGCCCCGACAAAATCACGAAAGTTTCATTAAATATGAATTACTAGTTTAAAGCATATATAATAATGTTTATTTTAGAAGTCAATATTATGAGACGCGGCATGCCATCAGCACGGCACGCAGATAGTCCTTAAGATCACGCCCTGCATATGTAGGAAGAATTGCAGCAAGACGTCTTGATAGTTGAGCGTATTTAGACTTGCTGGCTGCCTGACTGCTGGTAATTCCATTTTGTATACGACGCGTTATGCCAACCCTCGACTGAGTTATTTGTTCGCGGCATGCCATCAGCATTTCTAACAGTTATAACCTAGCACGTAATGTGAACATAATGCGCACGTATGTGTCCCACTCTCTTGGCCTCTCTCGCGATTTTGTCGCCGTGAATTTAAACTAGTTAGTGGGTTTGTCGGCGCTCATTTGTCGGTCGCAGTTTCGTCGGGGTGCATATGTCTATCGCGCTTTTGTCAGTGAACCTTAATTTGGTGGCCTGCACCCCTTTCTGCTATCTTTGTGTTGAGGGATCACAGCAACAGTTCAATATCAAAATCCAAAAAACAGAGTAAAGAATCAAAACAACTGAAAATCTGTCAACATAATCACACCAACAATGTGTTGTATTTCAGCCAGGGTTCCCACACTGGCTGTTTTGAGATGTTAACTTTAAAAATGTATTTCTCCAAGCAAAAGTGTATGTGGGAATATGGGTTTCTTTATTATTTAGAACATTTCTGTAATGGTATAATGTTTCCTGATCATAGGGATTATTTATCTCAAGGCATGTTTTGCATTTGGCTGCCAGCATGTTAAGATTTCCGTTACTGGCACGCTGCACCCAGTTGGCATGGAATATCATTTCAGATGGCGTTCTGCCTTGCAATAAAAACTACGACCCCTTAAATACCAGCATGACGATTCGTTTGTACCCAGAAAAACTCAAACGAACGCAGTGTGAATTTCTCTCTCTTGGATTTCTGGTTTCTGAACTTTTGGTTTTCTCTCTCTAACTTTGCTATTTGATTAACGATTAACATCTACTTGGTTTCAACTTGTTTCTGGTCTTGACTGTGCTTCATCTGCGGTTCTGGTCCTCTTTCAGCCTTTGGGCAGAATACTGACTGGAGTTCAAATGCCATTATTTCTGTTTATGTTATTCAATTTTTATGTCAGCTTTGTTAAATATTTAGTTTCGAATTATCCAAGTATGTTTTCCTGTATTCCTTGTGTTTTGTGGGAGGTTCACCAAGGGGCGGGGCTACCTGCCCGTCACTGTCAGGCCTATAAATCCAAAAAGATCTCGGTCATGCTATAGGCACCTGCTGTTGATGGGTGATACGAGGAACAAGGAACATTATAAATACGCAGGGCACAGTATTACTTGGCCACTAACCTGGGCATGACCCTGCCTGACTGCTACGTCTGTGTATAGAAGAATGGCAGATCCCGCTACAATAAATAACCACGCTGTTCCTGTTTCAAGCTGAATAAAGATGGTGTTGCTAAAGTATTGAGACTCAGCTTCGTGTTTTGGGGTGCAAGACGGGGACTCACACGGCATAGCACACACATGTGGTTACCATGCTGTAGTAAACTGTATACGCTCATACGGATGTTGACTTTATGCGTGAGGCACGCCGACTGACGAGTCGGCTCAGTTGTGATCACGTGACGCTCGGCAGACAAATCATATACAGACTACTCATATTGCAAGACCTTGCTCGTTTATCAAATCAAAATTTATTAAAAATTTTAGCTTGTCTTGCAAAACTCTCGCAAGCCAAGTTACTTGCAATCCAAGGTTCCACTGTACATTAAAAATGAGAGCCGACTCCTGCTGAAACTTAACCATCACTGCACTGAGTGAAGAACAAACGCGTTTTAACCAAACATGCACAGACACACACAGTCGAGGTAAAGTGAGACGTCTTGTACGCGTACAAGCTGCCTTGTTCTATCAGCTGTGAATATGCAGTATTATACTGTCAGTGTGCAGGAGATCTCGTCACTGTAAATAGTTTGCACTCTTCAAACACACGTTACCTGCTGTAGGTATTGGCTTTAAAAGCTTTTTTGTGAAAAACTGAGATTTTGGAAATTTATGTTATTTGTGCGTCTTTATTTTGTAAAGATATTATTTAATTTTTACCCGTTTTTTAATTTTATTGTTTGGAAATGAGCCGACGCCCTAAGAATAGGAACGGAAAACGGTGAGAAAGGAATTCAGAAATCAAGAAGAAAGAAATACTTCTTGAAAGACGCAGTTGTGAATGGGTGTTTTTCTGGAGACGACAGATAATGAGTCGAAAGATCGAACCCTAGAAAAAGCCACGTACAACTGACCGTGCCTGAAGACTGGTTGTTGTAGATTAACGGAAATCTTTGCAAACGTGTGTCCTTGGGATCTTCCTCTTCAAACCCGGTCCCCCCTACACGCAGCCCACACGGCATTTCTCGATTCCTATTTCTCCTCTTCCAGACCCTTCCCCATGCTGGCGGCAGCCTCCCATACACCCCCAAGCCACTTTTCTTGATTCCTATTCCTGCTTCGGACTACCACATTCCCTGCTTCTCTCTCATGACCCCATTGGTGTCACGTCACCGCCGAAGTGAAAGGTCACGCGGTCAGGCTAGATATATACTCAGCAAAAAAAGAAATGTCCTCTGACTTTCAACTGTTTTTACTTTCAGTAAACTTAATGTGTAAATATTTGTATGAACACTAAAAGAGTCAACACCGTAAGACATAAACTAAAAATGTTTCACAATGTGTCCCTGAATGAAGGGAGGCTCAAAATCAAAAGTACCAGTCAGTATGTGGTGTGGCCACCAGCTGCTTGAAGTACTGCAGTGCATCTCCTCCTCATGGACTGGAAAAGATTTGTCAGTTCTTGCTGTGAGATGTTACCCCACTCTTCCACCAAGGCACCTGCAAGTTCCTGGACATTTCTGGGGGGAATGGCCCTAGCCCTCACCCTGCGATCCAACAGGTCCCAGACGTGCTCAATTCCTTTGACGATAAACACGAATCCGTCCATCACCCCTGGTGAGACAAAACCGTGACTCATCAGTGAAGAGCACTTTTTGCCACTCCTGTCTGGTCCAGCGAAGGTGGGTTTGTGCCCATAGGCGGCGTTGTTGCTGGTGATGTCTGGTAAAGACCTGCCGTACAACAGGCCTACAAGCCCTCAGTCCAGCCTCTCTCAGCCTATTGCGGACAGTCTGAGCACTGATGGAGGGATTGTGTGTTCCTGGTGTGACTCGGGCAGTCGTTGTGGCCATCCTGTACCTGTCACGCAGGTGTGATATTCGGATGTACCGATCCTGTGCAGGTGTTGTTACACGTGGTCTTCCACTGCAAGGATGATCAGCTGTCCTTCCTGTCTCCCTGTAGTGCTGTCTTAGGCGTCTCACAGTGCGGACATGGCAGTTTATTCAGCAGTCCTCATGCCTCCCTCCAGCATGCCTAATGCACGTTCACGCAGATGAGCAGGGACCCTGGGCATCTTTCACAGTCGGTAGACAAGTCTCTTTAGTGTCCTGCGTTTTTAGAACTGTGACCTTAAATGCCTACTTTCTGTAAGCTGTTAAGGTCTTAACGACCATTCCACAGGTGCAAGTTAATTAAATGATTATGGTTAATTGAACATGCATGGAAAACATTGTTTAAACCCTTTACAATGAAGATCTGTAAAGTTATTTGGATTTTTAAAACATGATTGTTGAAATACACAGTCCTGAAAAAGGGACGTTTCTTTTTTTGCTGAGTATGTATATTTCTCTTCTGGTTCGTCCTGCTTCCTCTTCAAACCGGGTCCCCCCCACATGCAGCCCACACGGCATTTCTCGATTCCTACTCCTCCTCCTCTTCCAAATCCTTCACCATGCTGGCTGCGGCCTCCCATACACCCCCATTTTTATTTTTCCTTCAGATTAACGCGTTCCCCACTTCTCTCTCATGACCCCATTGATGCCATGTCACCGCTGAAGTGAAAGGTCACGCGGTCAGGCTAGATCTATGGCAGTGACGTGACGTCACCGGGTTTGAAGAGGAAGCAGGACGAACCAGAAGAGGAATATATATAAGAGATAGTAGATTTTGCACATTATTTTATGTTTTTTCTGTCTTATTACAACATTGATAAAAAATAAATCATCTATTATGATCACACAGTTACTCCGTACTTGAGTAGTCTTTTCACCAAGTACTTTTTACTCTTACTTGAGTCATTTTTTTTGGATGACTACTTTTTACTTCTACTTGAGTAATATTATTTTGAAGTAACGCTACTCTTACTTGAGTACAATTTTTGGCTACTCTACCCACCTCTGCTCATAAGTCAGCGCCTAACAAACAAAATGGCGTTCCGATAAGGCGCGTTAAAACTTACATTTTTTAACCTCTGTGAAATTCAGATTTCTCAGGGCACACAACGCCATGATCCACGTAAAACGTGTACCCATCAACCATAGAGAAGACAGGAAAAACAAAAGAAAATAACTCATTATAACAGATGCATCATGGTGTTCCTGCTGTTATGACGTGGGGCCGTTCAAATGGTGAATGGGGTATGAGACCCCCTAAAGGGCTTTACTGGCCAATCCAGGCCTCACCCCACTGGGCTCAATTCAAGCTCCACTGGCCTACCAAAAAAAGGGATGCACCTCAAAAAGAAATGTAAATGTTCCAAAAAAAATAACATAAGCCTCACAAGTGGAGGGATGACTTGTAAACCATCAGCTTGTATTAAAAAGGGCAAACAAAGAATCTTTTTGGATTAAGAATTTATTAATAAAAACAACAAAAAAAAAAAAGGGAAAAATGCTAACAGAGCCCAAAAAAGAAAGGCAAGAAAGGATTTTCCTAAAAAGACAATCTAGAGCAAACAAATCCAATGCACAACCCAGAAGAAGAATCCAAGAAGAAAGGAAAAAAAAAAAAAACAGTAAGTCAACAAATAAAACAAAACTCGTCTAAACAAATGACCTCCGACTTCTGAGCCTTCTCAGCAGACTTATATAGCCTGGGGGAGGGCTCAAGATCGGTGACGTCAGAGGGCGAGGCCCACCTCCTGGGGCTCCACCCACAAAGAACAGTAGAATGTATAAAGTTAAAGGACACCATAACAGAATTATCATAGAAATCAACAGAAATACCATAAATGTAACACAAACAAACTGACAACGGATTTAAAGGGCAAACCAGGAGAGAGACGTGAAAGAGAAAAAGGACAAAAGCGGAAGATGGAAAAGAAACACAACAATGAAGCCAAAGAGCAGCATTGGTACAGCACGTTGCCCCACCCACGAAACAGCTCAGGATTCTGGTTGGCAACCTCCCAAGCAGAGATGTGGTCCAGTGCCACCCTCTATCTGCCGCAGCCAGGTGTTATGTGGACGTCCCCTTGGTCTGGTCCAGCCACTTGGGTACTCAACAATGAGGGTCCTGTGTGCTGGATCACCCTCGGGTAATTGTGCCACATGGCCGTAGTGCTGTAACTGACGCTCCCTCACAATGCAGGTCATGTGCCTCATTCAGGACTCCGTGAGCAACACAAAGTCAAATCAGTGGGACCCAAGGATTCTCCGAAGAGACACACATGAAGGAGTCCAGTCTTCATCTCAGGTCACTGGATAGCGTTGATGTCTCGCAGCCATTTAGCAAGACAGGAAGCCACAGGACTCTAAAGACTTGGACCTTTGTCTTTTTGCAGAAATATTGAGAGTGCCACACACCCCTTTCTAGTAACCTCATGACCACTCAATGCTCTCCCAATCCGTCTACTGACTTTATAGGAAGAGTCACCAGAGACATGAATATGACTGCCAAGGTAAGTAAACCTCTCGACAAGGTCGACACTCTCTCCACAGACAGACACACTGCTGATGGCCGTGCCCAAGTGGTCATTAAAGGCCTGGATGTTGTTTTTTATCAGGACACTTGCAAGCCCAGACCCTCAGACTCCTCACTCAGTCACTCGAGCGCCCCGATCAGAGCCTCCATTGACTCCATGAAGATCACAGCATCATCAGCAAAGTCAAGATCCATGAATCTCTCTTCACCAACTGAAGCCCCACAGCCACGGGACCCCATGGCCCCTGCCCAACAGCCAGTCCATGCAAGCAGTGAACAGAGCATGAGCAGAACACACCCCTGATGGACCCCAGAATCAACTGGGGAAAACACAGAGGTCCCGCCTCCACTCTGCACAGCACTCACAGTTCCAGTGTACAAGCCAGCCATGACATCCAGCAGCTTCAGCGGGATCCCAAGAAGTCTCCAGATGTTCCACAGGGCAGCTCTGGCGTTTATGAAAATCGACAAAGGCTGCAAAGAAGCTCTGAAGATGTGAAAATAATAATGCAAAAGCAAAAAAAATAAAACAAAATACATGAACCAATGTTAATTCATGACACTCATCCCCTGATCATCTACATAAGGGGGACGGGGCACATAACTGAATGCACAGGTACATAAATAAGCATAATCCATACTAAATAAACTTAAAACATAAATCATTAACATAATAGCGATAAGATCGAGAACCCTAATAATTAGTTATCATGAAGACAAGGACAGTTGTAGCCCCTCCCAGCAATCACTGAATGCAAAGCCGGAACAACCCCTGCAAAAGGTGCAAGCCCCCCGCAGAGCAAACGCACTCACAAACACACACTTGGGCCAACACCAACCTACTTAACTTGCTTGTTTTTGGACTGTGAGAGGAAACTGATTGTCCCAGAGGGCACACACATGAACATGGGGTGAACATGAAAACTTCATACAGGGATGCAAACCCAGGTCTCCCTCCTCACTGCGAGGCACTGTGCCACCTTCCGACTAATGACAGTGTAGTCTAATGACACTGTGCAAAGACACCATGCCATTAAATCATTGAGGACACAGAATTGATCAATGTACCAGAAAGTTGGAAATAAAAAGGATACAAAGAGAAGAGACATTTATGACACAACTGCCACACCTCCATGTGGGCGGTCCACACAAATGATAGGCCACACCAAAGACACTATGAGTGCCCCAGAGTACCAGTCCCCCTCCCTGTGACCCAGTAGCTAAGTGAGAGACCCCATGGCTCTGTCCTCCAACATACAATGAACAGTCCTCCTCAGTTCTACAGTCCTCACATTCTGAGGTCACAGTCTCTCTTGGTCACAACAGTGTGTCCTGCAGCCTCACATAGTGTGACACTTCCACCGTTGTTGGACTGTGGACATGACTTCCCGCCTATCAACACTGTTGGGTTCATTGTGGCCTATGAATGAACTTTATGAAACACAAACCTACCTGGAAACCACCAGAGGAAGGATCAGCATTTTTAACATCCTCATCAGGAGCTCTCCAGGAAACTGGAAGTATTTTATTTCCTATAGGAGACCAAAAACAGGACAAAGATGACATTAGTGGAGAACATTTGATGCTGTGTCGGAATGTACCAACAATGCAAGAGGAAAACTAAATAGATTACAAATTAGTAGAATGTGGTGGACATCCAGGGCTGGAGGATACCTCTACCGTGGAAGGACCAGGGGAGAGAACTTACTCAGGGCATTACCTCCCCCGGAATGCTAGGTGGCAGCCCCCTTGGATTGGAGCGATGCCTCTGACTCTCTTAGGGCTCCATGGGAGTTGAAGTTTTGCGCAGCCCTGTTGGGTCCCTTGAGCATTGCCAGGCAGTGGGTTACATAGTTACAAGTGTAGCTCCTTCTCCTGCCTGTTTTTTCGCTCTGTCTAATTGCCTGAGGTTATAGGGCTAAAGAAGGGAAGGGGGGAGAAAGTGCTGAAGAGAAGTAGTGGATCTGACCACAGAGTGGTAATTTTTATGGGACTTAAGGCATTTTAGTTACCATTTTGGTGATTTGTGACCATAGACACACCATGTGTCCAACTTAAAACATTAGAACTTTTTTGAGGAGAGCAGGCCATTCAGCCCAACAAAACTCACCAGTCCTATCCTCTGTCACCCATGTGTGCCTTGAGCACACCTTCAAAGCATTGGTGGTGGTAATTCCTCACTTATCCACTGGGTGGCACTGTGGAGAGGCAGCATAAAGAAGAGGGACGCCTCACACCTGGACAAACTGGTGAGGAAGGCAGGCTCTATTGTAGGCACGAAGCTGAACAGTTTGACATCCGTGGCAGAGCGACGGGTGCTGAGCAGACTCCTGTCAATCATGGATAATCCACTGCATCCACTGAGCAGGATCATCTCCAGACAGAGGAGCAGCTTCAGCGACAGACTGCTGTCACCATCCTGATCCACTGACAGACTGAGGAGATCGTTCCTCCTCCAGACTATACGACTCTTCAATTCCACCCGCTTCTATCTATCTATCTATCTATCTATCTATCTATCTATCTATCTATCTATCTATCTATCTATCTATCTATCTATCTATCTATATTACTGCCTCTTCTCTTCCTCCCTCTGCAGACTGGATGATTCAGGTGTCCGTCCACCTGGACTCGCCTCTTCCTGCCTGGCCAGTAATCAACCGGAAGTGTCGCCATCTTGGAATAGTCACTTTTGAGACTCAAGTCTATCTTTTTCAACACGTTTATAACTCATGTTTTGTTTCGAGTTATACAGGATTTCCCGGCATGTGCTCCAACTCTTCATGACTGTTTATGGTTTTACTTCCACCACGTAATTTCTCTGAAGTAACACTAACAGGTCGAGATTCGTCTCTACCCGGCGGGAGTTGGCTGTTGTCATTCGCTATAAAGAATCGGCTCTCAGAGCTGGCTCGTTCGCGATCGACACATCACTATTTAGTATGGCACTAGTTGTAATAAAAAGTAATATCTATCACACATGTCGGTAATGTAACGACCAGATATTCACTTTAGAAAACATCATAGAGCAAAGCGTGGAGATCCATGTCCTGGCATATGTCATCTTCATAGACTTTTAAAAGGATTTTGACAGCAGTCATCATAATTCACTTTGGCAAAAACTGAAATTGTGTAGAATACCAGAAAAGCACGACAATATCAAACAAGCGCATCTGATGATCGCCATTCCAAGCTCTTCCCAGTTGTGTCATACCACCCCAGGCCATAAGGTGGCACTGACGCTAACTGTCTTGTCGTCTTTTTTTCCTCCAAACTCTCTAGAAACCATCCAACTGACCCAACTCCTTCTGGTCCCAGAGCATCAATGGGACGACTGCCCAGAAGGAGGTATCATCACCGCGGGGACAACATGACAGACGGAGTTTCTACTCAGAAGACCCAACGGCAGAGATGAAACTACTTGGCATTTACTTTTGTTGTTTCTTTTTTCCCACGCCATTGAGCGTTGCTTTTGTTTGGACTTTATCAGTAAACGGAGAGGAACGTGTTGGCACCCCAAAATATCCCTGTTTTGTTGACCCTCATTCACTCGGGTGACCACACACTGTATCGTCATGCAAGCTGTTTTTGTTAGAACCGGTTCTGGCATTACCAGATGTTTTGATGTAGTTGCAGTTGTCCAAGAGGGATGTCATTCAATCTCTGTTTTATGTCTCATTACTGGATTTCATCATGATGAAGACAATATAAGGCACTGCTGTTGGCATCGTGGACACACTTGACCGGCCATGTCTTTGCAGGTGATATTGTCAAACTGAGCCACAATCCTGACTCCTTACAGAGTATGACCAATGAATTGTGTGAAAACGCAGAAGAAGTTGGCCATAAAATTAGTGATATTACAACTGTGGGGATCGATATTTGACTAAATCACAAGCTACATCACAATCCCATAGAGGAGGTTGACAGTTTCACTTACCCAGGTAGCATCATGTCACTTGATGGCAATGCTGAGCAAGATGTGATGGTTAGGATTGGTAAAGCATCTGTAGTATTTCAATGCCTTCAGTTTGGACACCCAACCCCCTGAGTAACCCAACCTAACTGCGTCAATATTCCATAATTGTTCTACCCAGCCTCCTGTATGCCAGCGAGACTTTGCAAAAGACAGCAAGTATAACCCATCTTCTTAAAGTTTTCCATAGATGGTGTCTCAGAACAAGCCTTCACCTATCCTGGAAGGATCGTGTTACAAATGAAGACTTGATGGAATTTACTACCATAAGGTATTGTCACACACGTCTAACGGCCTAACTGAGCAAATGGGTTGGTCCAGAGAGGGGATGGCAAAGTGAACGAATGCCTGTTCTTCTTCATCTACAGATCCACAGAAAAGAAGATTTCCTGATACCTCCTTTCCAGTTCCTTCTACCATCAACCTCATTTCCAGTTCCTCCCGAAGATCCTCCCATTAATTTCTCTGCCTGACGTCATTTCCGCCCCTAAGTCCCGCCTCTTCCTGTCTGAGCTATAGCTATAATTACCAGCAGGCCAATGTTAGGCTCAGTGACAACATACAGTGTGGTACCCCAAACCATTTTTGTGGTCTTGCGTTTTCATTTACAGTGTGTTCAAGACATCGCTGAAAGGCACAGATGGCAGTGGGGTGGGACATGTGATACGAATGCCTACTGAGCGGCTGTCACAAGGGGCTGTGGACTGGCTCCCAACTCAGTCGTAACATCTAGTTGTGGAAGGCCAAGAACAACGTGAATGTCATGGTCTAGGAGTCCCCAAGCACATAAATCCTGTTCAGTTCCAAAAACAGTTCCAGAAATGTCCCCTTGTATGTGGCCAAACCCCAGCTAGAGAGAAGGGCAATGCAGAATCTTTATAAAAATAAAAGGCATACCTCCCCACAAATGCTTGTAACAAGACTTGATGCTCCGTAGAGCACAAAAGGCAAAAATGGAGTCGTCCAGGCGAAGAAGGTCTCAATACAGAAATCCAGAAACGAGGTCAAACGACAGAGCAATAAGGTTCGGAAATCTGATCAAGAAACACAAGAAAACACAGCAACTCCTTAACACGTCTTCAGTGAACTGCCAGGACCCGAGGAAGACCATCTGCATTTATAGGGCCACCCACAGAACACGTGAAACGTAATACAGGCAGACAAAACCAAAAATAAAAGAACGATGTGCATAATTAACATCATCGAGAATGACTGAGTGCTGAACTGCAGTAGCTGACAGCGTGTTAAGAGTACGGAACTTGAGGTATTCTGGTAAGGTCTACAAAATAAAGAGTCTGAAGGGGAGAATAAGGTCACAGTAGGACCCCAACATGACAAAACAATCTATCTATTAAATAATGCCTTTCACATCTATCTATCTGTCAATTTATTGTAAAAGGCGTTATATCCACGCCTGATCCAACACAGACTCACACCCGGAGGCATGTATAAAACAAAGAAACTTTTATTTTTCTTCACCTGTGGGGCACATCTTCCCCGTGACACCAACAGGCACAACACACTCCCAAAACAGACCAAAAAAGCACCAACACAACACACTCTTCTTTTTCACCACCACTCCTCCATCAAGCTTCGTCCTCCTCCTCCCAACTCTGGCCATTGAGTAGTGGCTGCTGGCCCCTTTTATAGTTCACCCAGAAGTGCACCAGGTGGTTGATTGCCGAGTTCCGGCATTCACTTCCGGGTGTGGTGAATACGCTGCCCATACGGGCTCAGAGGTCCCAGCTGCAGCACCCCCTGGCGGCTCCTAGTGGGACCCAATAGGTCTGCATTCAACTACAGTTCCCATGGAGCCCTGCGGGAAATCGAGGCAACACTCCAACCCAAGGGGCTGGCTATCTAGAATCCAGGGGGAGGTAAAGGGGCATCCCGGCTGGGCATGGACCCTGGCTGTCTATCTATCTATCTATCTATCTATCTATCTATCTATCTATCTATCTATCTATCTATCTATCTATCTATCTATCTATCTATCTATCTATCTATCTATCTATCTATCTATCTATCTATCTATCTATCTACAGTTGAGCTTGAAAGTTTGTGAACCTTTTAGAATTTTCTATATTTCTACATCTAAATATATATTCTAAATACGACCTAAAACATCATCATCAGATTTTCACTCAAGTCCTAAAAGTAGATAAAGAGAAACCAGTTAAACAAATGAGACAAAAATATTATACTTGGTCGTTTAATTATTAAGGAAAACGATCGAATATTACATATTTGTGAGTGGCAAAAATATGTGAACCTTTGCTTTCAGTATCTGGTGTGACCCCAACCCTTTGCAGAAATAAATGTAACTAAACGTTTCCGGTAACTTTTGCTCATTCCTGCACACCAGCTTGGAGGAATTTTATCCCATTCCTCCGTACAGAACAGCTTCAACTCTGGGATGTTGGTGGGTTTCCTCACATGAACTGCTCCTTCAGGACCTTCCACAACATTTCCATTGGATTAAGGTCAGGACTTTGACTTGGCCATTCCAGAACATTCACTTTATTCTTCTTTAACCATTCTTTGGTAGAACGACTTGTGTGCTTAGAGTCGTCGTCTTGCTGCATGACCCACCTTCTCTTGAGATTCAGTTCATGGACAGATGTCCTGACATTTTCCTTTAGAATTCTCTGATATCATTCAGAATTCATTGTTCCATCAATGAAGACAAGCCGTCCTGGCCCAGATGCAGCAAAACAGGCCCAAACCATGATACTACCACCACCATGTTTCACAGATGGGATGAGGTTCTTAAGCTGGAATGCAGGGTTTTCCTTTCTCCAAACATAACGCTTTTCATTTAAACCAAAAAGTTCTATTTTGGTCTCATCCGTCCACAAAACATTGTTTCAATAGCCTTCTGGTTTGTCCACGTGATCTCTAGCAAACTGCAGACGAGCAGCAATGTTTTTTTTGGAGAGCAGTGGCTTTTTCCTTGCAGCCGTGCCATGCACACCATTGTTGTTCAGTGTTCTCCTGATGGTGAACTCATGAACATGAACATCAGCCAATGTGAGAGAGGCCTTCAATTGCTTAGAAGTTACCCTGGGGTCCTTTGTGACCTCGCCGACTATCACACGCCTTGCTCTTGGAGTGATCTTTGTTGGTCGACCACTCCTGGGGAGGGTAACAATGGTCTTGAATTTCCTCCATTTGTACACAATCTGTCTGACTGTGGATTGGTGGAGTCCAAACTCTTTAGAGATGGTTTTGTAACCTTTTCCAGCCTGATGAGCATCAACAACTCTTTTTGTGAGGTCCTCAGAAATCTCCTTTGTTGGTGCCATTATACACTTCCACAAACATGTGTTGTAAAGAGCAGACTTTGATAGATCCTGTTCTTTAAATAACACAGGGTGCCCACTCACACCTGATTGGCATCCCATTGATTGAAAACACCCGACTCTATCTATCTATCTATCTATCTATCTATCTATCTATCTATCTATCTATCTATCTATCTATCTATCTATCTATCTATCTATCTATTATATAGTGCCTTTCATATCTATCTATCTATCTATCTATCTATCTATCTATCTATCTATCTATCTATCTATCTATCTATATTTATTAAATATACTTTTTCAAAGAAAGGATATCATAAAAGCATTTGATTGAAAATACCATCTAAACAAGAAATCATTCAAAATAAAGAAATATTTATTAGAAAAGCAAAAAAGGCTAAAAAAGCAAAAAGAGTTACTAAAAAAGCCACAACAAACAAGTTTCAATAGACAATCTGTAAGAATAAACCAGTAAAGAGCAAAAAAAAAATCAAAAATCCAGAAAATCCAACAAAAACCTCCAAAGCCGTCACAAAAACTCCAACGGACTTCAACGCCCCATGTCTAAGCTCTCCTTCTGTTTTGACCTAAATAGTCAAAAGGGGGGCTCAGATATGTTCATGTCAAGGTGGTCCCGTCTCTTGGAGGCACCCTCCACAAAGAACAATGAACATTAGTAAATTTAAAGTGACAGTAGATAAATATAAACATAATAGAAAATACATAAAAATAAAACACATAATTCACAAATACCACTGTAATAAGGACCAGTGTCTGTGTATCTGCATATCTGCGCCTGTCCAGTTGCTGTGTCTCTGTCATTCCAACACATGACCTATCACAAACATATGGAATAATAAAATGCATTGCATTTGTCATTCCAACAGATGGCACATCACAAACATTTCTAGTAATGCTTTTTATTACAACAATTTGTTTGTGATGAACCATCTGTTGGAATGACAAATGTAATGCATTTTATTACTACATGCATTACAAAATACAGTACATTGCACTGCAATTGGCCTCAAGAGTCCAATCAGAGTGCGATTATAGTCTGCGATTTTACAACTCTTTGCTGTCACCCATCCACATTGTAAGGTAGAGTATACTGTCATGCTCCTGAGGTTCTTAAGTATATATTGCCCCAGAAATGACCACTAGAGGGAGGATAACTGCTAATAACAAAAAGGACAAATGTAGAATATTTAAAATAATATGTATTTTTACCATACAAAAAAAAAACAAAACTCTTCTGTACAAAAAACTTCACAGAGCAAACAAAGACCTAGCAGGAGTTGTCTGACATAGGCTACCCCAAAGCAAGCATCAGAAATCCAAACAGAATGCTCATAAAACAGAGTAAGGTTTTCAAAATCCAGGTAAATACACAAAAACACAATGAATCACTATCACTCATCAAAACCACCAACGCCAGCGCCTTCAATGAACTGCAAGGGACTGTGGCACACACACACATTCTCCTGAGCATCTGCACAGAGAGGAAGACTGAAAGAGGAAGCAGAATGTCAGGTTAAGTTAGACGCCTTCCTGAACAGCTGAGTTTGAAGTTGCTTTTTAAAAGAATGAATGGAGTCAGCTGATGTCATTAATTTAGGGGAAGTCATTCCAAAGTCTGGGCACCCTGTCACCCCTTGAATGCAGGTTAGTGTGGGGCACAAGAAGATGGCCAGAAACAGAGCACCTGAGTGGGCAAACAGGAGCAGAGTGATGGAGAAGGTCACTGGTGGAGTCTGGTATGAGGCGATGTAAAGCTTTGCAGGTCATTAGTAGATTTTCATATTCAATTCTGTAAGACACAGGGAGTCAGTGCAGGTCCAGCAGCAGGATGGGTGTGATGTGCTCGCTGTTGCTGGTCCGTGTCAGGACTCTTGCAGCAGAGTTTTGAATCAACTGGAGCTGTGATGTAAGATTAGAAGCGGCACCTGCCAGTAAGGAGTTACAATAATTGATACAGGATGTGACAGACAAGTGTCTTAGCATTAGAAAAGGAGAGCAATGAGCAGACACGGGATACTTGATGGAGGTGGAAGTCAGAAAGTTTCTTAACGTGGTTTATGTGGGTGGAGTAAGAAAGGGAGGAATCAAAAGTGACACCAGGAGTCCTTGCATTCAATGAAGGTCTGACAAGATCACCGTCAAGAGTGACTGAGAAGGGGCTTGTTTTCCTTATTGTAACAATTATTGACTTATCAAAAAATTTGTATTTGCAATTATTTAGCTTATTTTTAAGAAACCTTGTCAAGTAAACTTTGCTTACCCCATTGGCAGAGTTTTTTCCTACGTAAAAGCAAATTTGAAAAGTTTTTTGTTAAGTTTTTGCCTGTGCTTTTATTGCAGGGCAGGAGTTCGGGTTTTGTTGCAATTTCACTTAAAAGAGTTGTTTATGGAGTAAGATCGCTGTCAAAAATAACTCCTAGTAGTTAAAGTCAAATATACACTTCACATGTGAAAATTACGCTTGCACTTCTGAAAATTCTGCTTACTTCTGAAAATTACACTTGAGCTTCTGAAAATTACGCTTCTAAAAATTACACTTGAGCTTCTGAAAGTTCTGCTTACTTCTGAAAATTACACTTCTAAAAATTACACTTGTGCTTCTGAAAATTACATTTCCGCTTCTGATAATTACACTTGCACTTCTGAAAGTTCTGCTTACTTCTAAAAATTACACTTGCACTTCTGAAAGTTCTGCTTACTTCTGAAAAAGTCATCGTCAGCTCCATTGTTAGAAAGACTCAAATGAAAAATGTCAGCTGTTACACACCACATACTCCTAGGGATCCTGGGAAGGATTACTGTAGCAACAGTCAACAGGCTACCGCACACAATATGGACTCGCGATAACAGGTTGTCAAAATTAAACATTATGAATATTGCATAATGAAAGAAATGAATGTAAAAATCATAATCCCTGGGGTCCAAGACCATATATTTCACTTACAACATGTATTCAGATCGCAAGGAAGACAACAAATATGAAAGAAAACAGCACATTATAGCATCAAGGAAGAGAAACCGTGCAAAACTCTGGCTTGAAGAGATAATCCAAAGCAAAAATCTTACAGACAAACTGGTGGTCCAGGCAGTATGGACTCTGCTCCCCTACCAGGCCAGGAGTTCTTGACAACAGAAGACAGAGAGGGAGTGAAATCTCATTTCCATGTCCTTAGAACCACTGAGCAACATCTGGGATGGACTCCAGGGCCTTGAAGGTCTTGTGGTTGATGGCCGGGACCCTAGCTCGACCAGGACCTGTCCATACTGGAAGGACCGGGGGAGCCAGCCTAGCCAGAGCGTTACCTCACCCAGAGTGTCAGATGGCAGTCCCCCTGGGTTGCATGGGAGTTGGAGTTTGGTGCAGCTCTGTTGGGATCCGTGGGTGCCGCCAGGGGGTGCTACAGCTGCTGCTGAGCCCCGAAGATCAGTTCTTCCGCCACACCTGGAAGTGCTGCCTGAAGTGCATCACTGAGCACCAGGCCTTATATAAGGGGCCAGCAGACACTACTTGGGGATCCAGAGTCGGAAGGCGGAAGACAAATCTGGTGGAGGAGAATGGAGGAGGAAGAGAAGAAAAGAAAGAAGAGGAAGAAAAAGCAAATAAAGAGTGTATTTGTGCTTGTTGGGACACCTTAATTTGTTAATAAACCTCACGTGTGCTTGGACTTGTGCCTCCCGTGACTGTGTGACGGGTTATAGTGCTCTCTATTGGCCACCCCGTACGCTGGGTGGCAGCATCCTGCCTGGCAAGTCCCAATTTGAAAGCCTGCAGGGCAGCATTGGAGTTGTGGTCCCATGTGCCTTCGTTGTCAAGTTTTGTGAAGGCCACCAGGGAGAGCTCTTAGATAGTGATGTTACAAGGACCGTGGTGGTCCTATCTGAGCCGGAAGTGCTTCATAAGCACCAGAAGTACTCACATGCCTGGATTTTAGGAGACGCTCCTCACCTCCTACACCTCTAGTTACAAATGGTGTCGCTGTTAGTAGGGTGAAATCATTCCGTGTCTTCAACCCACTAACACTCACACTCTGAACTTGGGTGAAAGCGACACTTCTCTTATCAAAAAGCTCAACAGCGTGTGCTTCTTCTGAGACAATGTTAAAAAGTTGAATCAGTCCTGGTACAGATTTAAAGAGCCATTCTTGAACGTGTCCTCCATTACTGTGTAGCGGTCACAGTGATGCTAAGATTCACTCCGTCTGAGGATGGTGCTTTGTTTAATTTATTTGTGGGGACCCCAGGAACACAACCAGCCTTGACAAGGCACGCACACAGAGAGACACTGTTAGTGGCACAATGAATAGATAAATAACAATGAAATATATTAAACAAATAATAATAATTATAATTCATTACATTTATATAATTAAAAAAAGAACACACAATATAATCCAAACCACATACGCAAAAGCACTCCTCAGCTCCCTGATGGCGATAATAAATTACAACACAACACGGCAAACCATAAACACAAACGTCCAGTCTAGCAGATGTGGATGATGATGGATGTGTGAATAGAAAACTCTGTGAACAGCTTTCTGAAAGCAATGTAAAGTTTTGTCCTACCAGGTTACTTATGAGGCGTGAGGTTTTGTAGTGATTGGCAGCGCTCCCCAGATGAAGACCATGGTATGGTCGGGTATCCATACTGGTTTTCATACTGGTTTCCAAGCAGTACAAACTCACACAGTGAAGCAGGGACAGGACAGCACATCGACCTGGCCAGAAACTGTAATCCAAGGTGGTCAAGTTGTAGTCCAATGGTGTGATGAGACGTATTAATAAATACATGTTCACGATTTCCTTTGGTGCCTTTTAAAAGGCACACTTGCCGAATCTCCTTCCCAGAAGCCCCTGCACCCTGTGAAGCTGTCCAATGGTATTATACTTCCGGGGCTGCTGGGAGTTGTAATATATTTTAAGCAGCGCCACTAACAACTTTGTGGTGTGGCGGTAGGGTTTCGCAGTATGCCAGTATTCTAAATTCTAAAATGGTACGGTTACCAGTATTTTGTGATTTTCCATACAGGAAATAAACATCAATATTCCTCTCAACCTCCTGCCCCATCCCTCGACACTCGTTTTTGCAATTGTGGAAAAAAGTCCATTTTACAGACTTCACTAAATCCTTTGACGCAATCGGAACCTCCAGGGGGAAAGACACACAATTCTTCCCACCCCCATGATTTGATGGGATTGGGACTTCATGGATATTAAGGGAACTGCAGTGCGCAGTGTGGCATGTAGGGAGATTGGAGTAAGAAGAGTGTTCTGGAGTTATCATTTTGGTACTGGCACTGAAGTCTGAAAGCAACAGCAACAGTACAGAGTAATGGGGATTGTGGAAGAGTAGTAAAGAAGAGAGTGCAGGCAGGGTGGAGAAGAGTGTCAGGAGTGATTTGTGACAGACGGGTATCAGCAAGAGTGAAAGGGAAGGTCTACAGGATGGTAGTGAGACCAGCTATGTTATATGGGCTGGAGACGGTAGCACAGGAGACAGATCTGGAGGTGACAGAGTTAAAGATGATAAGATTTGTGTTGGGAGTGACAAGGATGGACAGGATTAGAAATGAGGACATTAGAGGGTCAGCTCAGGTGGGACGGTTGGGAAACAAAGTCAGAAAGGTGAGATTGTGTTGGTCTGGACATGTGCAGAGGAGAGATGAGGGGTATACTGGGTGAAGGGTGCTAAGGATAGAGCTACCAGGGAAGAGGAGAAGATGAAGGCCTAAGAGAAGGTTTATGGATGTGGTGAGAGAGGACATGCAGGTGATGGATGTGACAGAACAAGATGACGAGGACAGGAAGATATGGAAGAAGATGATCCGATGTGGTGACCCCTAACAGGCGCAACCGAAAGAAGAAGAAGACTAAAGTCTGAAAGCTGTTATGGATGCCAAAGTCAAAATTTTAGTACCAATCCAGCATTATATGGCAGTGCAGCTGCTGAATTGAAACATACTGTAAACTGCAGTGAATCATTTGGTCAAAATAAAGGTTTGTAGTCCAGAAGCTGGACCCTGTTGAGGACCTGTAGACATCACTGGTCAGACAGCACGTTCTAAATATACTACGATGGAAGGCATGCAGGGGCTACCATCCTGTCCAGGACTGAACAGGGATCCTTACCCGGTCAAGAGACCAGTATAATGGAAGGACCTAGGAAGAATAGATTTTTTTGGGATATTTTCTTCCCCAAAATGTTAGGTGGCAGCCTCAGTGGGTTAGGTTTCCTGTGGAACCTGTAGTCCTATGAGGCAGCCCTGTTGGGTTTGGTTCGGAAACACCAGAGGGAACTGAAGGGATTAACAGTTTCTACTTTGCGGGACATCCGATTGACTTGGAAGTACTTCCATCGGGATATGTGCTAGCACCGGAAATTTTTCCAGATCCAAAATAAAAGAGACCACTCGACCGCATCCAAGCAAGTCAGAATTTGGAGAGGAGAAGGACAAAGCTTACCTGGAGGAGTGGAAGGAGAGGGGAAAAAGAAGGAAAATAATTGGTGTGGTTTAAGTTACTTTTGAAGCCACTTTTTAAAGGCACTTACAGTAAATAAACCTTTTATTTGCATTTGGACTTGTGTCTGTGAGGTTGTGTCTGGGTGTTGAGGGGTAGCAATGCCCCCTAATGGTCACAATGCCTAAAGAATATACTCACCCGGGTGATCATCTTTGAAACAGTATCAGTCACTAAAAGAAAGACCTACTCGACGTATGACGAGGTTCTGTAGACACTCTTGCTAAGCCCATTCTCTGATTCCTCTTTGACGTCTTTGGTGCACAGACCCCCACGGAGACGCTGATGATTTTTAATGAAATTGGACTGAGAGATGAGACGTAGTCAACAATCCACACAAAGACTAGAAGTCAAACCAGTACTTCATCAAAGCCCAATACTCTAACCATCAAATCCAAGTCTTCTTTCACAAAAGGAGGTCTGAGAAACATCAAAGTATCCACTAAAGAATTGTTCACTAAACGGAAGAACATCTCAATCTCAAATGATGCAAAAACGCATACTTTGACCATTACATGGTCACACCAATAACGTCACAACATGGAGGATTCTGGGCTGTTGCGATTGCTCTGGCAACACAAAATAACAAAGGGGTAAGGCCTCCCAAAACAGCCCTCAAAAACATAACTCACCCCAAGGAAAGCGTAACCACAAGAAAACAGAAGGCTTAAGGCCTGACTAGGCCTTAGAAGGGAGGTCAGGTTGTTTTTTATTAAATTCAAAACGAGAGCAAAATGAATTTTAGAGGCATGAAGCATGTCTCACTAGAGGAAGAACCGTGAATACTCTGGCTGGAGCACAGATAATCTCTTTAATGAAAATGGCTTATGAGCAAAAGAGTAAAAGGAGTAGCTAAAGGCAATTCAAAGAAATCTATTTCTCAAAAATCACAATCTATAAAAGAATCCAAAATTATAGAGCAAAAAGATCGAAAATCCAATAACCATAATAATAATAATGAAAATAAGCACAATAATCACAATAACCTCCACACACCAAGCCACACTCAAAATGAATTTCCCTGGACTTCAATTCCCAGCCTTCCTTTAACGGGCTGGGGGCGGTACCATAACAGTGACGGACAGAGGGCCCCGCCTCTTTGGAGATCCACCCACGAAACGCATGAGAGAATTGCAAGACACACATTGAAGCTAAATAATAGAGTATCTAAATAGAAAAAAAAATAACTAGACAAATAATAAATTAGTAGAGAACAAAAGAACAAAGAAGATTAAAATAAGGATCCTGGCTTGACCATAACAGTAGTAATAACATTGTAACATTATATATATAACATTGTATATATATATATATATATATATATATATATATATATATATATATATATATATATATATATATATATATATATATATACTGCTCAAAAGAATTAAAGGAACACTTTTTAATCAGAGTATAGCATAAAGTCAATGAAACTTCTGGGATATTAATCTGGTTAGTTGAGTAGCAGAGGGTTGTTAATCAGTTTCAGCTGCTGTGGTGTTAATGAAATTAACAACAGATGCACTAGAGGGGCAACAATGAGATGACCCCCAAAACAGGAATGGTTTAACAGGTGGAGGCCACTGACATTTTTCCCTCCTCATCTTTTCTGACTGTTTCTTCACTAGTTTTGCATTTGGCTACAGTCAGTGTCACTACTGGTAGCATGAGGCGATACCTGGACCCTACAGAGGTTGCACAGGTAGTCCAACTTCTCCAGGATGGCACATCAATACGTATCATTGCCAGAAGGTTTGCTGTGTCTCCCTGCACAGTCTCAAGGGCATGGAGGAGATTCTAGGAGACAAGCAGTTACTCTAGGAGAGCTGGAGAGGGCCATAGAAGGTCCATAACCCATCAGCAGGACCAGTATCTGCTCCTTTGGGCAAGGAGGAACAGGATGAGCACTGCCAGAGCCCTACAAAATGACCTCCAGCAGGCCACTGGTGTGAATGTCTCTGACCAAACAACCAGAAAGACTTCATGAGGGTGACCCAAGGGCCCCATGTCCTCTAATGGGCCCTGAGCTCACTGCCCAGCAGCATGCAGCTCGATTGGCATTCGCCATAGAATACCAGAATTGGCAGATGCACCACTGGTGCCCTGTGCTTTTTACAGATGAGAGCAGGTTCACCCTGAGCACGTGACAGAAGTGAAAGGGTCTGGAGAAGCCATGGAGAACATTATGCTGCCTGTAACATCATTCAGCATGAGCAGTTTGGTGGTGGGTTAATGATTGTCTGGGGAGGCATATCCATGGAGGGTCACACAGACCGCTACAGGCTTGACAAAGGCACCTTGGCTGCCATTAGGTATCAGGATGAAATCCTTGGACCCATTGTCAGACCCTATGCTGGTACAGTGGCTCCTGGTGCACGACAATTCCTGGCCTCATGTGGTGAGAGTATGCAGGCAGTTCCTGGAGGATGAAGGAATTGATACCATTGACTGGCCACCACACTTTCCTGACCTAAATCCAATAGAACACCTCTGGGACATTATGTTTTGGTCCATCCAATGCCACCAGGTTGCACCTCAGACTGTCCAGGAGCTCAGTGATGCCCTGGTCCAGATCTGGGAGGAGATCCCCCACAACACCATCTGTCATCTCATTAGAAGCATGCACCGATGTTGTCAGGCATGTATACAAGAACACAGGGGCCATACAAAGTGCTGCGTACAATTTGGAGTTGCTGCAATTCAATTTGGGCAAAATGGACTAGCCTGCCACATCATTTTTTTACTCTGATTTTTGGGGCGTCTTTGAATTCAGGGCTCTGTAGGTTGATCATTTTCATTTCCATCAAACGATGTGGCATCCTTTCGTTCCTAACACATTACCCAGTCTATATCAGTATAGATATCCAGGAGGATTTCTTTTTCCCATTGAGATCTGATGTGTTTTCAAAGTGTTCCTTTAATTTTTTTGAGCAGTTATATATACAGTTGGTACGAAAAGTATTCAGACCCCCTTCAATTTTTCACTCTTTGTTATATTGCAGCCATTTGCTAAAATCATTTAAATTATTTTTTCCCTCATTAATGTACACACAGCACCCCATATTGACAGACAAAAAAAAATAATTTTTGAAATTGTTGCAGATTTATTAAAAAAAGAAAAATTGAAATATCACCTGGTCCTAAGTATTCAGACCCTTTGCTCAGTATTTAGTAGAAGCCCCCTTTTGAGCTCATACAGCCGTGAGTCTTCTTGGGAAAGATCCAACAAGTTTTTCACACCTGGATTTGGGGATCCTCTGCCATTCCTCCTTGCAGATCCTCTCCAGTTCTGTCAGGTTGGATGGTAAACGTTGGTGGACAGCCATTTTTAGGTCTCTCCAGAGATGCTCAATTGGGTTTAAGTCAGGGCTCTGGCTGGGCCATTCAAGAACAGTCACAGAGTTGTTGTGAAGCCACTCCTTCGTTATTTAAGCTGTGTGCTTAGGGTCATTGTCTTGTTGGAAGGTAAACCTTCGGCCCAGTCTGAGGTCCTTAGCACTCTGGAGAAGGTTTTTGTCCAGGATATCCCTGTACTTGGCTGCATTCATCTTCTACCTCGATTGCAACCAGTCGTCCTGTCCCTGCAGCTGAAAAACACCCACACAGCATGATGCTGCCACCGCCATGCTTCACTGTGGGGACTGTATTGGACAAGTGATGAGCAGTGCCTGGTTGTCTCCACACATACCGCTTAGAATTAAGGCCAGAAAGTTCTATCTTGGTCTCATCAGACCACCTGAAGGACTCTGAGATGGTGAGAAATAAGATTCTCTGGTCTGATGAAAGAGGAATGGGTGAAACTGGTCAAGAATAGTTGTGCCAAGCTTGTGGCATCATATTCAAAAAGACTTGAGGCTGGAATTGCTGCCAAAGGTGCATCGACAAAGTATTGAGCAAAGGCTGTGAATACTTATGTACTGTACATGTGATTTCTCAGTTTTTTTATTTTTAATAAATTTGCAAAAACCTCAAGTAAACTTTTTTCACGTTGTCATTATGGGGTGTTGTGTGTAGAATTCTGAGGAAAAAAATGAATTTAATCCATTTTGGAATAAGGCTGTAACATAACAAAATGTGGAACAAGTGATGCGCTGTGAATACTTTCCGGATGCACTGTATCTAAATAGAAAAACAAAATAACTAGACAAATAATAAATTAGTAGAACAAAACAATACAAAACAACAGAATCGTACAAAAGAACAAAGAAGATTAAAATAAGGATCCTGGCTTGACCATAACATTGGTAAGGTTGCCATGCCAATTAACAATGCTTTTTTGTTTGTCATGAAAATGGCAGAGGCCATGAGAAGAAACATCAGAAACACCAGAAAAAGAGCCGAGGCAATCCTATCTTTCATCAATCCAAATCATCCATCCATCTATTATCCAACCCGCTATATCCTAACTACAGGGTCACGGGGGTCTGCCGGAGCCAATCCCAGCCAACACAGGGCGCAAGGCAGGAAACAAACCCTGGGCAGGGCGCCAGCCCACCACAGTCAAACCAAATCAAGAAACTGGAAATCAAAGTCGAGTCAGAAGTACACAAATAGTGACATGTACGATATCCACAAACTTGGATGAAACATGGATGACAGTGCAACGTTCAAACCTGCTGCATTATGTGACGATGCAGGTTCTCGCTCCATGCTCCCACTACCTTTTTGGGAGCTCTTGAAGCTGACACCGCCGGTAATGTCCTCGGATGAGCTGATCAGTGAAGACATCAACGAAACAAGGGGAGCAAGTGCGATTATTTAAATAACAGTCCAAACAAAGTGTTCAAATAAATAGTGCAGTGCTTCAAATAGATAAATAATCCAGTAAAACCAGTGAAAGGGTGGAGGTTAAAATACTTCCAATGTAAATGAGGTTAAAATATAGCTGGCTGGAAGCAGTCCTTTTAAAAACAAAGCCCAGTGCCACCTTCTACCCATCAAGGCTTTGCACCAGGGGAGTCGCCCTACCTGCAGCTGACCCTTTTTGCTTACTGGTCTGGTGGCTTCCCAATCCTTGGTTTCGTTCTGCTCTCCCCAGACTGAGACTTGGGTTCCCCAGCGACCAGAGCGCTCATGCTGGGGCATTCACCTCTGAATCCTCTCGACTCCCTCTGTCTTCTACAGCGAGCCATCCTCCTTCCGGTCTTTCCTGTTCCTCACTAAACGCTCAGCAGGACCGACCACTACCGACTGCCCCTGGTGCCAGCCAAACACCACTCTAGGGCTCACTGCTCAGCTACCTGTACTTATAGCGGGCCGGCTCTCGCTCACCTGCCCACTCATTCACGCACCGACTTTCTCCTTCCTGCCATCTTCTTCTCCTGTAAGCTCCATTCACTTTTTCTTTTTCTCTTTTCTCCCCCACCGCACTCACGCTCCTACTATATATAATGGGGACGTGGCTCAGGTGTGGAGGTTAGCAGCTCCAATTTAGCAGCTTCAACTACGGATGTGGACGATTCCTCACCTGTGCAATTAAGCGAGGAAATGCCCACAGCACGTTGTGTCCGAGGACGGCTCCAGCCACACTACCACGTCCCCTCTAGAAGCCGCGAGTGCAGTGATTATCTATTTAAAACTGGGCTTTTCTTCAGAGCCCTGGACCCGCTATACCACACATTAATGATATCGGCTGTCATGACCTCGGTGACCATGACCCCCAGCAACGGGACTCACAAAACAGCAGCACCTTTAAAATCCAAGATGGTGTCGGAAAATGACACAGTGGATAACTAATCATCCATCTGCTACTGAACTGAGAGTCCTGAGAACTTCCAAAAATGCCCAGTAGACGGGGATATTACCATCAAAACTCTGGCTAGCAATAGGACGAATGCAGAATCTTAATGAAATAAAAGGTTTATGCTTTGGAAAAATAAGGGTTAGAGTTACAGCATAAAGGAGTTGCCAGTAAAGCAATCCAATGTGAAGACAGTCCCAGTACAGTACTGCAAGGTAAGGTCACAAAACAGAGCAGAGGGTGAAAAACTGCAGAAAACACAAAAGCACAGACACATTGCAGGAAATGTGGGAAACGCTTGCCTTTATAGGGCTGAGGGCAAACCCTAGTGATGATAGACAGGTGGTCCACCTCTTGGGGAAGCAGTCACAAAACACAAGGCATACATAAATAGAGAGACAGAGAGAGGTTGGGAACTGATAGCGTGTTGCCGCACACGTCACACAACAAACCACCTGGATTAGGACTCAAGTACATACATAGAGCGAAATTACACACAAAATCACAGGATTAATACGTATAATTAACAAAAAGTGGTAGGAGCATAACAGACATACAGTAGAACAAGAATTCGATCTCCTACCAGGGGAGGAATCCTGGCTGAAACATAAAACTGTCCATCCATCCACCTTTCTAATCCACTTATTCACTATCGAAATTCCAAGGGTGATCTCTGATTTAATGATCACTTATCCTTGATCATGATCTAACATGCGATAATCGCTGCTATTGAAACTCGAAGGGGGATCTCTTTGATTGAATGTACGATTATCACCACTATTGAAACTCCAAGAGGGAATATCTCTGAGTTAATGTATGATAATCACCGATATCGAAACTCCAAAGGGGATCTCTTTGATCTAACATATGATTATCACCACTACCAAAGCTCCAACGGGGATCTCTCTGATTTAATGATCACTTATCCTTGCTATTGAACCTCCAAGGGGGATCTCTACGATCCAACATACAATTATCACCACTATCGAAACTCCAAACGGGATCTCTTTGATCTAACATATGATTATCACCACTACCAAAGCTCCAACGGGGATCTCTCTGATTTAATGATCACTTATCCTTGCAATCGAAACTCCAAACGGGATCTCTACTATCCAACATACGATCATCATCACTAAAAACTCCAAGGGGGATCACTCTGATCTAATGTGTGATTATCACCACTACCAAAACTCAAAAGTGGGATCTCTGCAATTTAATGAACGCTTATCTTTGTGATCAAAAGTCCAAGGGGGAAATCTCTTCAATCTAATGTTCAATTACCAACCAGTCTCGAAACCCTAATTGTAATGAACTGGGAGTCTTAAAATACAAAACTGTACTGAAAATGCTCAAAAATGTGAACTAGAGGGGGATACATCATCAAACCCTGGCTAAATATAAGGGCAACACAGGATCATTATAAACTAAAAAAGATTTTTTCTTCAAAAATGATTGTCAACAACAATGAAGTTCCATGGAGCACAAAGGGCAATAGGAGGTGTCCAAACACAATAAGGTAATCCAATGCAAACAAAGTCACAATACAGAGAATGCTCAAAAACCAGAGCACAAGGTCAAAACATTCAGTGATATCACAACAGCACAAGCACCGCAAAAAACACAAGTAAACTCACCGACTCCTTATTCAAATGGGCTGCTAGGAACTTTGGGAAACCCTTACCTTTATTAGGGTGAGGGTGGACCCTGCTGATATTGGGTCGGTGGTTCTGTCTCTTGGGAACCACCCACAAACCACAAGACACATAACAAAGACTTAGAGACACAATTAGAAACAGGGAATAATGCAAACAATTAATGAAAGTAACATTAACATAAATCAATAACTCTAAAAGGATTTGAACTCTAGCCAGAGTAGGAACTCTGGGAGAAATATAACACAGTATAACAACAATATAATCTAATGTACGATTATCACTGCTATTGAAATGCTAAGGGGGACCCCACCCCTTACTCTGCTGTCTAATTTGAGTATATCAGGGTTTCTTAAAGTATGGATGGCAGGTTGCCGTCATTGGGTCGCGAGTTACAGTTGTATTTAATGGTAATGGGTGGGGATGGTTTGCAAAATGTGCCATGATGGATCGCTGTGAGCTAAATATCCAATATACATTGCTCTGACAATCACCCACAATTCTTCAAGGTTGAATTTCCCCTCTGGCAATCGTTCATGATTCTCCCAGGTGGACCCTCCCTACACTGAGGGCTGTCAAGCATTCAATAAAGATAAGTTCTTGAAGACACTAAAAATCGGCCAGATTGGGCTGTGACAAAGAAAATTTTCAGAAATCCTGGAGTACATCATGGTGCTTGAACCCCGTCCTGTGCTCTATTAAGATACAAGACACCAAATGAATTATGTGCTTTCACTTTATGCACTGGACTGGACTATATAGGCCTACAGGGCAGTATGGTGGCAGAGTGGCAGTGCTGCTGCCTCACAGTAAGGAAATTGGGGTTCTCACCCTGGGTGTTCCCTGCGTGGGGTCTGCAAGTTCTCCCTGTGTCTCCATAGGTTTCCTCCGTGTGCTCTGATTTCCTTGCACAGTCTAAGTTCATGCAAGGTAGGTGGATTGTCTATACTAAATTGGACCTAGTGTGTGTGTGTGTGTGTGTGTGTGTGTATTCACCCAGTGATGGACTGGTGTCCTATCCTATCCAGGTCTTGTTCCTGCTTTGCTTCCGATGCTTGCTGGGAAGGGCTTCAGCTTCTCTGTATCTCTGCATTGGATGAGCAGGTTAAGAAGATGGATGGTGTCATCGACTATTAGTAGTCCAAGAGTCCAAGTGAAGTATTGAGGTGCCAACTGAGTGACCCCATTTACTGGTGCAACAGAAAAAACAAAATAACAGGCGCACAATGGCAATAGAATCAACACAAAGCATCAAAGGTCTTATAAAGAGTGGTCAGGGTAAGGGTAGGGGATACCTTCCTAGGTGGTAAGCTCGGGCACACAGTTTATAGTCATTCTGCCTGGTGGGATGTTTATCTCCTAAATGAGCTTTTATTGCTCATGGACCAAAGGGGCAGGGCCAGTCGACCCCATTGGGCATCTTCTTGGAGACGTGGGTGGAAAAAGAGACAGGATAGGTAGCAGTCGCGCCCCCTAGTGTTCCACAGTGGAAGTGCTTACCTCTTATAAGCCTGGGAGGTGACCCTCAAGTGCGCACGCATGAACATTAGAACCCTCTAGACGAGAACAGGCCATTCAGCCCAACAAAGCTCGCCAGTCCTATCCACTTATTTCCTCCAAGAAAACATCAAGTCGAGTTTTGACAGTCCCTAATGTCTTACTGTCCACCACACTACGTGGTCTCTTATTCCAAGTGTCTATCGTTCTTTGTGTAAAGAAAAACTTCCTAATGTTTGTGCGAAATTTCCCCTTAGCGAGTTTCCAACTGTGTCCCCGTGTTCTTGATGAATTCATTTTAAAGTCACTGTCTCGATCCACTGGACTAATTCCCTTCATAATTTTAAACCCTTCACTCAGGTCTCCTCTTCATCTCCTGTAAAGGCTCAACTCTTTTAATCTTTCCTCATCACACATCCCCTGTAGCCCCTGAATCAGCCTAGTCGCTCTTCTCTGGACCTTTTCTAGCGCTGCTATGTCCCTTTTGTACCCTGGAGACCAAAACTGCACCCAGTACTCCAGATGAGGCCTCACCAGTGCATTATAAAGGTTGAGCAGAACCTCCTGTGACTTGTACTCCACACATCAAGGCGCTATATAACCTGACATTCTGTTAGCCTTCTTAATGACTTCTGAACACTGTCGGGAAGTTGATAGTGCTATGTTAGGTAATTTGAGACTGATATTCAATGACAGACACTGAGGCCAGAAGTTATGTTAACTGCACAGTAGGCTTTTTTTACTCAGAACCTTTTCAGTAACCACTTGTCCAAGATATCTCTTAACCCCACTCTGGCGCCCCCTGCTGCCTGGGAATACTACCAATCATTGTTACATTTATTTCACTACATAACATTTCCCTCCCACCTATTTATAAAACCACAAAGAATAAACAGTCCAAATGAGCAAAACTACTATAACAAGCTGTAGTTCACTGCGACATATCCAGAATGGAGCAGTTCTGCTTGATGGTAACTATTTACATAAATATACTGCTCAAAAGAATTAAAGGCACACTTTTTAATCAGAGTATAGCATAAAGTCAATGAAACTTATGGGATGTTAATCTGGCCAGTTAAGTAGCAGAGGGGGTTGTTAATCAGTTTCAGCTGCTGTGGTGTTCATGAAATTAACAACAGAAGCACTAGAGGGGCAACAATGAGATGACCCCCAAAACAGGAATGGTTTAACAGGTGGAGGCCACTGACATTTTTCCCTCCTCATCTTTTCTGACTGTTTCTTCACTAGTTTTGCATTTGCCTACAGTCAGTGTCACTACTGGTGTCACATGAGGCGATACCTGGACCCTACAGAGGTTGCACAGGTAGTCCAACTTCTCCAGGATGGCACATCAATACGTGTCATTGCCAGAAGGTTTGCTGTGTCTCCCTGCACAGTCTCAAGGGCATGGAGGAGATTCTAGGAGACAAGCAGTTACTCTAGGAGAGGTGGAGAGGGCCATAGAAGGTCCATAACCCATCAGCAGGACCAGTATCTGCTCCTTTGGGCAAGGAGGAACAGGATGAGCACTGCCAGAGCCCTACAAAATGACCTCCAGCAGGCCACTGGTGTGAATGTCTCTGACCAAACAACAAGAAAGACTTCATGAGGGTAACCCAAGGGCCCCATGTCCTCTAATGGGCCCTGAGCTCACTGCCCAGCAGCATGCAGCTCGATTGGCATTCGCCATAGAATACCAGAATTGGCAGATGCACCACTGGTGCCCTGTGCTTTTTACAGATGAGAGCAGGTTCACCCTGAGCACGTGACAGAAGTGAAAGGGTCTGGAGAAGCCATGGAGAACATTATGCTGCCTGTAACATCATTCAGCATGAGCAGTTTGGTGGTGAGTTAATGATTGTCAGGGGAGGCATATCCATGGAGGGTCACACAGACCGCTACAGGCTTGACAAAGGCACCTTGGCTGCCATTAGGTATCAGGATGAAATCCTTGGACCCATTGTCAGACCCTATGCTGGTACAGTGGCTCCTGGTGCACGACAATTCCTGGCCTCATGTGGTGAGAGTATGCAGGCAGTTCCTGGAGGATGAAGGAATTGATACCATTGACTGGCCACCACACTTTCCTGACCTAAATCCAATAGAACACCTCTGGGACATTATGTTTTGGTCCATCCAATGCCACCAGGTTGCACCTCAGACTGTCCAGGAGCTCAGTGATGCCCTGGTCCAGATCTGGGAGGAGATCCCCCACAACACCATCTGTCATCTCATTAGAAGCATGCACCGATGTTGTCAGGCATGTATACAAGAACACAGGGGCCATACAAAGTGCTGCGTACAATTTGGAGTTGCTGCAATTAAATTTTGGCAAAATGGACTAGCCTGCCACATCATTTTTTCACTCTGATTTTTGGGGCGTCTTTGAATTCAGGGCTCTGTAGGTTGATGATTTTCATTTCCATCAAACGATGTGGCATCCTTTCGTTCCTAACACATTACCCAGTCTATATCAGTATAGATATCCAGGAGGATTTCTTTTTCCTATTGATATCTGATGTATTTTCAAAGTGTTCCTTTAATTTTTTTGAGCAGTTTACTTTGTACTGTTTCAACTACTTTATAACATTTAAAGATTTAAACGATCTGGAGGCTTAGATACTCGCAAAGGATAGCTGAAGGTAGGTGAAGTTGGAGGTGCATGTGTCTGAGGTTCACTAGTTTGAGGAACCATGACTGGAATGACCGAGCCTTCTCCCACAGGGTTATGCCCTGCATCGACTGAAATATTCTCTGTTACTGGTGACATTGTCACCAAGTTGGAAGAAGGTGTCTCTTCTGGCTGTGTGACCTGTGGAACACTTTCATTTGCTCGGTTGAGTAGTAACTGGTCTGCATGCCGTTTCCAATCTTCAGCATCCCCAACTTTTACACTGTAGGAGACTGGTCCCGGCTGAGAGGTTACCACTCCAGGTGTCCACTTTTCTCCCCTTCGGTAATCCCGGACCAGCACTGGGTCACCCACATTAAATTGTCTTGATTTCCGGTTACTGTGCAACAGCTGAACATCTTGAGACTGACTCACTGTCGAAGCCACATTTGGTTTAAGCACATCTAGACGTGAACGTAATTTGCGACCTATAAAAAGCATAGCTGGAGATTCCTTTGTTGTAGCATGTGGAGTATTGCGATATGAGAGTAAAAACGTGTCTAGTCTTTGCTATACTGAAGCCGACCCTTTTGATGCCTTCAAAGCTTGTTTGAAAGTTTGCACAAAGCGTTCTGCAAGCCCATTGGTAGCTGGATGATTGGGTGCAGATCGTATATGTTTAATATGGTTGTTATGCTAATTCTTCAGAAATGAACTGTGGACCATTGTCACTAACAAGGACTTCAGGTATACCATAGCGACTAAAAAGGGTCCTCATGACATGAATAGTCTTACTAGTTGTGCCACTATCCATTAGTTGAACCTCAGGCATCGACTACTACTAAGTACATATGGCCTTCATAAGGCCCAGCAAAATCAACATGAATTCTCTGCCCACTTGGCCATATCCATGGGTGGAGGGGCACAGGGCTTGGAAGATTTTGAACACGCTGACATGACTGGCAGTTGTGTACTTGTTGCTCAATCTGGTTGTCGATCCCTGGCCACCAAACATAACTGCGTGCCAAAGACTTCATCCTCACTATACCTGGGTGGCTGACATGTAGCTCTGACAAAATGTCCCAGCAACACCATATCCATTAGTTTAGACAATGTAGGGTCCAACATGGTCTCTCTACGAATTTCTGCACTACTCCCTGGTAGTAATTCCATTTGTTTTATGTTAAAAAGGTCAACTGTGTTCTGGCTCTCCTTATGTTTGATTAGTAAGGGAAAACGAGAAAGCCCATCAGCACTGGCATTGAGAGCAGCCTTCTTATATTCTAGGGTGTAATTGTGGGTTGTGTGGTAATATTAGTGGTCTTCCTGCTTCCATAAGAGATGCCCCTTCAGTCTCAGCCTTTAAATCCCGGCTGAAGACTCACTACTTCAGTTTAGCACACCCTGACTAGAGCTGCTGATTAACTGTACAGACTGCATCTCTGTTGTTAGTCATTAGCACTAAAACATAAGTAACATGATAATTATATTTGAATACTAACCCTCACCTATTCTGTTTCTTCTCTCGGTACCCAAATGTGGCCATTGGTGCCACGGCCCACCTGCCAAGTTGTTTGCCTGCCTATGGTAAAGTCATCCCTGATGGAGGATCACAGGAATCATGGGAAAGAGGGGTCCTTTCATCGGAGCAACGTTTCAGCCGTGGCCTGGCCAAATGGGGAGGCAGCTAGATGGATGAGGTCTCCAGGACTCTAAAAATATCCAAACCTAATTATGTCATATCATCTACTGTTAAACCGTACTTCTAAAATTTGTATTATTATGCTGTATTAAGGAATTGTTCTGTTCTGTGTATTGTATTGTATTGACCCCCTACTTTTGACACCCACTGCACGCCCAACCTACCTGGAAAGGGGTCTCTCTCTGAACTGCCTTTCCCGAGGTTTCTTCCATTTCTCCCCTACAAGGGTTGCCTTGTCTTCTCAGAGAGTCAAGGCCGGGGGTGCTGTCAAAAGGCGGGGCCTGTTAAAGCCCATGGTGGCACTTCCTGTGTGATTTTGGGCTCTACAAAAATAAACTGTATTGTATTGTAAACTGTATTAATGCCCACCTCTGCATTCTGGCAGCTGCCATAGACGGTACCCCTTTCTCTGGGCTAAAGATTCTTGTCAGTGGCCGATAGTCATCCATTTTCTAACCCGCTGAATCCGAATACAGGGTCACGGGGGTCTGCTGGAGCTAATCCCAGCCAACACAGGGCACAAGGCAGGAACCAATCCTGGGCAGGGTGCCAACCCACCGCAGAGAAAGTACATTTCCGTCCATATAGGTATTGATGAAACTTCCTGACCCCAAACACTATCCCAAGGGCTTCTCGCCCAACTTGTGCATAGTTCTGTTCAGCCTTACTCGGTGTTCTGGATGCAAAAACGATTGGTTTCTCTTCGCCATTGGGAAAGACACGGGAAAGGACAGCTCCCACACCATATGGAGAAGCATCACAAGCCAGGCGGATGCTTAGTTGTGGATCGTAGTGTGTTAGCACATTTTGAGACACCAACTGTTCCTTAGCTTTCTGGAATGCAGATTTACACGTGGATGACCAATGCCAGCGTTTGTCTTTGCAAAGCAGCTCATTTAATGGGCTCAAAATGGTTGCAAGATTGGGTATGAATCGCCCATAGTAATTAATGAGACCAAGGAAAGATATCAGTTTAGTTACATTATCGGAGGCTGGAGCCTCTAAGATAGCCCTAACCTTTTCAGGTGACTTGTGCAGTCCTGCTGCATCGATATTATGACCCAGGTACTCCAAGGTCTCCTTGAAAAATTCACATTTTTCTTTTTGGACACACAGGCCAAATTCTTTCAATCGGCCCAGTACTCTGCAGGGTCTCTGCATCATTACAGCCTGTCACCAAAATATCGTCCAAGTAACAATGCACATTGCCAAGGCCTTGTAACACCCGATCCATTGCCCGTTGGAATATGGAAGGTGCTGAAGCAATCCCAAATGGTAGACGATTATAGCAGAACAACCCCTTTTGGGTATTGATGGTAAGCAGTTTACGCGATTGTTCCTCACCCTTTATCTGTAGGTATGCCTGTGCCAAGTCCAATTTGCTGAAACGCTGTCCCCCAGCTAATGAGGCGAACAAGTCTTCAATGTGTGGAACTGGATAGTGTTCCACACAAATGGCCGGGTTTAAGGTCACTTTAAAATCACCACAAAGCCTCACGGAACCATCTCTCTTTACAACTGGCACCACAGGAGTGGCCCACTCACTATAGTGCATAGGTGACAGCACACCTAATTCTAGCAGGCGGGACAGCTCAGCCTCAGCGCATAGGGTACACTGTAAAAAATAAATCTTGCATGTGTGAAAAATAATAATAAAAAATAAACGCAAAATAATCATTACCTTAATTAATAAAAATGGGTTTTACCCTTTTTCTTGATTATTTTAATTCTAATTCAATAAAAAAAATTAAGAATAATGTTAACTTATTATTTTTCTTAAAATGTAAACATTTTTTATAACTTATTCTATGTAAAAAAAAATATACTGTGAATTGAACACATTTAAGTTAAGTTAAATTTAATGACTTCCTCTCACATCGAAATGTCATTACATTGATTTCTTGGTCTTTACAACAACGCATTCAGCTGTAACGCTTATCCATAAGAGCTATTTTACTACGAATGTGTAAGTATAAAGCATATTAATTCCGTAATAAATAACTAGTATTTCATTTCATCTCATATAGTTGCAGATGTAAGCATTTGTTGTTTTCACGAAAATGTTCCCTTCATGTGGGAAACATGGCGGGCAAGGTAGCGTCTTTCTAACAACTTACCTCGTTGGTTTGCTTTAAAAAGCAAGCACATTTCTCGGATAGTTACGTATGTTCATATGTTTTTTTTTTTATCATTTAAAACTTTTATTTTACACAGAAAAAGAAAATGACAATTTGAGATACGTTTGAGAACGCTATGGCGTTTGTCCTAAACTACGACCTGTAAACAACATGTAAAGACGTTGGCCTAACCGTCACGGTATTATTTAATGAGTGTTCTACAGAGGCCATGTATTTTCTGGTTAATTTTTAACACTGATTTATTTAGCGATGTTTGATTTCCTATTTCCTATTTTATTTCAGGATTTTCGCTATCGCATACTGAAAAGTAGTGAAAAGGCGGCCATTCATTTAAGAGGACATGTTGGCGTAAATGCAGGAAGTGTTTGAAGAGCGGTCGGTGCCTGCTGCAGGATTTCACGCTTTCACTCTCCGTTTCCTTCCCGTTTACCACTCATTCCTGGGACATTATTTGATTGAGATATACTTTTTGAAGAAAGTTTAAAAAAAGAAAAGACAATTTTCATTGACATTTGAATGTTAGTAATTCAGTAAAAATTATCCTCAGACATTTGATTTCATTTTCCTTTGAAAATATAACTCCGTTGTTGTGACTCTCTGTATGTTCAAAAAAATACAGATATATGGATTTTTAGCATGTATTTGTTAAGTCATTACTGTCCAGCGTTGCATACTCACTTTTTTTCAAATGAAAATCAGAGTAAAATGAAACCATTTTTGCCACTACTTATATTTAATCAAACTCATTTATTTTAGGTAAATTTGAGTTAATTATTAAATTAAGTTTACTCAATAGTGCAGCATATTAAATCTACTAAAAAATATTGCTTGTAATTTGTTGCCTTATTTTTTTTAAGTA
Source organism: Polypterus senegalus (assembly GCF_016835505.1). Lineage (NCBI taxonomy): Eukaryota > Metazoa > Chordata > Cladistia > Polypteriformes > Polypteridae > Polypterus > Polypterus senegalus. The sequence continues at coordinate 135,772,646 of NC_053167.1, read as the reverse complement.
ATTTTAACGCAGTATTTTTTACAGTGTACAACCCTGGCACGACAGAACTTTGGCTTATGTTGCGGTTTCACAGAAATGACTGCTTCAATGCCCTTCATTGTCCCCAAATCTTTACTGAAAATTGCAGCATGTTTTTGTATTACGTCCTTCAAAGTAACTTGCTGTACTGACTTAATCTCTTGCCAATTCAATTTAATTCTGCTGAGCCACTCCCTACCAAACAGGGGTGTATAATTTCCTCTGATAACATATAATAGAAGGACAGCTAACTGTTTGTTCAAAGTGACTTTCACATTAATAACTCCTTCAGGGGATATTGGTTCCCCAGTGTAAGTCTTCAAAACTACATCCATTTCTTGTATAGTTTTATTGAAATTCATGACACTGCTGCCCCTGTGTCCAACTCCATCTCTACTTCTGTGCCTTCTATTTTAGGTTTCACAGTAATGTGTGACTTTTCCCCTTCTTGGATCAGCTTATGTAAGGCTAATTCTGTGTCAGTTTCGTTACCTGACGATTCACTGGACACCTCCTGCAATAAAACGCGATTTGCAGGTCTCTTTTTAGGATAATCCGATCGCCGTTGTGCCTTCCCTTTATACTGCGCTCTCTCCTTATAGATTCCTTCTGGTTACATACCTTCTTACCACAGTTATGGCAATCCTGATCTTTGTGCCAACAATCACTGTCACTGTGATTAACTCTTCCACATCGTTTGCATTTCCTTATCTTATCTGAAACCGATAGCTCATTCACTTTTAAAGATCCACCAAGCCGCTGCTATGGAGGAATATTTCGGACAAAATGAAATAAATAAATAAATGCGTAAATAAATAAAAGTACTGTGAAATGTGAGCATAAATAAATAAATGTGTCATGAAATGAGAGCCTTAATAAATAAATATGTCATGAAATGAGAGCATAAATAAATAAATGTGTCACGAAATATGTTTTTCGTTGCTTATTTATTTATTTCATTTTACCGTAACATTCCTGCAAACCGTCATGAAATACGGCTTGAAATAAAACTGTCACTTTCACTCGTCAAAGTTGAGAGGGTGGGCTCTAACACGCTCTCTAGTTACTGATTGGTGAATCGATTGCACAAGAATTAATTAGAAAAATGCTTACTACTGCCGATGAAATGGATTCTGCCGAAGATATTACGTATTTCAGAGAGAATTGAAGATTTATCGGAAGAAATTACAATGTTGGCGGCCCTTTTAGAACTGAGTATTTGACCCTTGTTTTACGAGTATAAAGTCAGTTGCATATTCGCAGCTACTTTTTCAAACAACTCTACAGCTCTGATCAGTGGTAAAGTTGTTCAGTTCAAAATATTAGTTGGAGCTGCTTTGGGCATTCCATGTCAAAGTACCTAAACTAATACAGCCGTTGCAGCTCACCGTATATCAAACTGGCTCATTCGCCTTGTGATCGTCTTCTCCGATACACCATATAGATCTGCAATCTGTCGTACTTTTAAACCGCATAACAGAAGGTGTTCTATTGACTCAGCTGGAATGTCAAAGGATGGACGTCCAGAGCAGGGAACTGCGTCACCTGAACTGGAGTGTAGTCGAGTCCGTTCCACCCGTTCTTCGATAATTTCAAAAACAGTTTCATTTATATCGGAGTCTAAAAGGGCCGCCAACATTGTAATTTCTTCCGATAAATCTTCAATTCTCTCTCTGAAATACGTAATATCTTCGGCAGAATCCATTTCATCGGCAGTAGTAAGCATTTTTCTAATTAATTCTTGTGCTATCGATTCACCAATCAGTAACTAGAGAGCGTGTTAGAGCCCACCCTCTCAACTTTGACGAGTGAAAGTGACAGTTTTATTTCAAGCCGTATTTCATGACGGTTTGCAGGAATGTTACGGGCAAAATGAAATAAATAAATAAGCAACGAAAAACATATTTTGTGACACATTTATTTATTTATGCTCTCATTTCATGACATATTTATTTATTAAGGCTCTTATTTCATGACACATTTATTTATTTATGCTCACTTTTCACAGTACTTTTATTTATTTACGCATTTATTTATTTATTTCATTTTGTCCGAAATATTCCTCCATACGCTGCGCTTCGCGTGCCACCATCTCATTGGCAATTGCGATTTCGACTGCTTTTTTATTGGCCAACGCTACTTCAGTTAACAGTCGTTTCAGTATCGCTTCGTTATTTAGTCCACAAACAAATCGATCAGGCAATGCTTCCTCTAAGTAAGCGCCAAATTCAGTGATCAGACAGTTTCTTTAAGACAGCAACATATTGTGAAACCGACTCCCCCTCCGCTTGGTAAGCGAAACCTTTCTGTTATCACCAAAGGCTTTGGAGAAAAAAATGCTGCTGTAGCACTGCTTTAATCTGGTCAAACGTTTTGTCCTTTGGTTTCTCCGGTGCTAAAAGACTACGTTGTAAGCCATAAGTCGTACGTCCAATTACACTTAATAGCACTGGCACCAGTTTGTCCTCCCCAATTCTATTAGCTAATGCAAAGGTTTCAAAACGCTCAATATATGTGGTCCACTGCTCCACGTTGTCATCAAAATCGTCCATGTGCCCCAGCGCCGCAGCCATGTTGCCACAATGGTTTTTTTATATAAATATACTGAATAAAAACTCCCGCTGCAGTCATAAACAGACGTACTCACGCACTGGGAATTAACGTTATCCTCATCGCCAGTTTGCTATGTTAGGTAAATTGAGGCTGATATTTAATGACAGACACTGAGGCCAGAAGTTATGTTAACTGCACAGTAGGCTTTTTTTACTCAGAACCTTTTCAGTAACCACTTGTCCAAGATATCTCTTAACCCCACTCTGGCGCCCCCTGCTGCCTGGGAATACTACCAATCATTGTTACATTTACTTCACTACATAACAGATAGCTTAGAGTCCACTATAACCAGGTTTCCATCCAGGAAGTTTTGCGAAAAAATATTTAGCGCTTCAAATTTTAGCTGATGGAAATGCTAATTATCGATAAAATGCTGTACATGGGCGGCACGGTGGCACAGTCGGTAGCGCTGCTGCCTCGCAGTTAGGAGACCCGGGTTCGCTTCCTGGGTCCTCCCTGCGTGGAGTTTGCATGTTCTCCCCGTGTCTGCGTCGGTTTCCTCCCACAGTCCAAAGACATGCAGGTTAGGTGGTTTGGCGATCCTAAATTGGCCCTTAGTGTGTCCTGTGGTGGGTTGGCACCCTGCCCAGGATTTTATTTTTTTCTCCAGCCTTTGGAGTTTTTTTTTTTCTGTCCACCCTGGCCATCGGACCTTACTCTTATTCTATGTTAATTAATGTTGACTTATGTTTATCTTTTATTGTGTCTTCTATTTCTCTATTCATTTTGTAAAGCACTTTGAGCTACATTTTTTTGTATGAATATGTGCTATATAAATAAATGTTGATTGATTGATTGGTTTCTGCCCTGTGTTGGCTGGGATTGGCTCCAGCAGACCCCCGTGACCCTGTATTCGGATTCAGCGGGTTAGACAATGGATGGATGTTGTACATGTCGACATAATATTTTTCCGTTTAACTTTAGAGCATAAATTCCATATCGAAACTTCAGATGTCGCAAAAACTACATTGGAAACACTTTTTGTCGGAAAAAAAGGGCTTTAACGCAAATAAATGTGTCACATGATACATTTTCATCACGTGCAATCAAAACGAGAATAGCGGAGCGGTTCGCATGGTCTGATGAAGAGACCCGTTATTTCTCGTGATGAGCCAATGCAGTAGCGGATAGGCTGGGTCTCCTGCTACTAAAAGGGGTACCTGAACTCCCTCCACATCAACTGTAGCCTGGGGGTCTCTCAGGATGTCTAAATAATACAAAACCGCAAAGGTAATTTACTGTGCCAGTCAAAATATTTAATAAACCGTGTGTTTCATTATCTAAACATTTTTTTCTTATTATTAAATGGCAGATGTTTTAGCATATATGAGAAATTCTCTCATTAATATTAACTTTAGTTTTTTTTGTTAAACGTCGTTATTTTGTATTAATTCAAATTTCAGTTTTAATTAAAAACCTTAAGGGAAGCAGGTTACAGTACTAATTCAGTTGTTATCGCACTGAGAAGGGATGTTGAAAGGTAGGCTCACCTGTACAGATCCGATGCTGCAAACACAGCTGCATCATGGGCACTTCCAGGAGTGCCAACGCAAATGTCTCGTATTGTGCACCTGTCATCAACAAGGGCCTGGAGAACAATAGATGGCCACCCTTTGCGATTAATGTTATCGCAGTAGCCTTCCGTCGGGGGAAGAATAGGAACATGCGTGCCATCCAGCGCACCGTAAATCTGTGGCACAAGATGCACCAAGGAATTGCGGTATGCAATTTCATTGGCCTCCGCTACAGTCGGAAGTCTGATATAACGGCGCATTAATTTTTCTTTAATAGCGGTGCACACAGCATATACACATCGATGGACGGTAGTTTTACTAACCCCGAAAGTTTCTCCAACTACTCTATACTCGGCGCAGGTTGCCAGCTTGTAAAGGGCGATGGCAATCCGCTTTTGGGTTGGAACCGGTGGTCGGTGGCAACCTGTGATGGGCGCAACATCAGGACTGATGAATCCACACAACATCTCAAACGTCGGCCGTGTCATTCTAAAATGTTGCAGCCAGAGATTTTCTGTAAAGTGTCTCTCCACCACCTCCTCCCAGAAGGTCTTATTCTGTCGTCTCTCCCATACCCGTGGGTTTCGTCGCACTGGGGTACTTTCTTCGAGCTCTAGGGCTATCGGACAAGCAACTGCTTCATTCTGCTATCGTCTTCGGATATTATGTACAATTCCAATTATTTGTGAAACTGAAATAACAGTAAGCTGGCAAATTTCAAAAAACTGTCTGAATAATCTCTCCATTTCTTTGTTTCTTTGTTTAGTGGAGGGGGTGTAACGTGGAAAACAAAAGGTAGATAATTTGCGACATACACAAAATTATGTATGGAAACGGCTCAAGGGCAGATTTTTTTTCGCGATACAACAAAACTTATGCGACAGTTCGTTTTGGAGGGATGACGTCATCACGCATGCCATTTTATCGATAAAAAGCCAGTTGGATGGAAACAGGCTGGAGACAGCAAATTTCGCACATTTTTTTTACGTATATTCTGTTTGTCGATAACAAAACGTCGCAAAAAACTGGATGGAAACTTGGCTTATGACTCCTAAATCCTTCTCATAAGGTGTACTCTCGATTTTCCGACCGCCCATTGTGTATTCAGACCTAACATTTTTACTTCCTATATGTAATACTTTACATTTACTGACATTAAATTTCATCTTCCACAAATCTACCCAAGCCTGTATGCTATTCAAGTCCTTCTGTAATGATATAATGGATTCCAAATTATCTGCTAATCCACCTATCTTAGTAAGTAAGTAAGTAATCCACCTATCTTTTCATCAGAAAAACATCTGCATGGATGTTATGTGTATAATGTCCTGAAAGTGTCATGTCTTGTGATGTTCATTGTACTTTCCTTTGTTATGTGTATGGATGTAACATCAAGAGAACTTCCTAGCAACCATGCTGCCTCTCAATAATAATAGAAAACCGATGTTTGTGTAACCGGACAGCCTGCGCCTGCTTGTCCCTTGGCTGCCCTAACTGAGCAATGAGAAGTTATTTCCCTGTACAGTAAATCTTTCGCCTGAAGCAACTGAGAGAGACATCCAAAGTTTTAGTTCTTGTGTGAAGTTTACATTTCTAGGAGGCTGTGAAGTTCTTATCTCGTTTGGGGAACAAATAAACCTCCATGCTGACGTTCACGTCTAGACAATCACAGGCGTGCGAGAGGACGGCAGCTCCAGAAGGGGTCAAAAATGAAACTAAGGTCAACGATGAAGCAAACTTCTCTTTAACTCTTCTCCTGCCGCAGTTTTTAAATTCTTTATCACCAACCAGTGTCAGAAACGCGCCAGCCTGGCAGCATGTCTGTATAATTCACTTTACACTATCGAGGATCTTCAACCTATTGGTTCAGGTGTTTCATTGTTAACAGGTGCATGAAATCAAAAACACGGCCATTCAATCTCCTTGGGTCATAATGAAGACTTCAAACGTGGCACTGTCACAGGATGCCACCTTTCATACAAGTCAGTATGTGAGATTCCTCCTCTGCTAGATCTGCCCCAGTTAACTCCAAGAGCTGTTATTGTGAAGAGGAAGCATCGAGGAGCAACAACAGCCCAGCCACAAAGTGGTAGGCCACACAAAAATCACAGAGCAGGACCATCAGAAAAATGTAGACTCCTCTGTGGCATCACTCACAACAGAGGTCCAAACTGCCTCAGAAAGCAACATCAGCCACAAGAACTGTGTGTCAGGAGCTTCATGGATTGGTCTAGGATGACTAAGCGCAGTGCCAAGTGTCACCTGTAGAGGTGTAAAGCAAACATCTCTGGGGCAGTGCGAACTTGGAGTAATGAATCAAACGTTACTATCCGAAAGTCTCATGGATGAATTTAGGTTTGGTAGATGCCAGGAAAACACTACCTTCTGGACTGTAAAATGTGGTAGAGGAGAGAAAATGGCAGGGTTTGGGTGCATTGGGAGCTTCACTAAAATGAGGTACCATGGCCGAGTCTAAGATGATTAAGCACAGCGCCAAGTGTCGGCTGGAATGAGGTAAAACAAAGGTCTCTGGGGAAGTGCAAACATGGAGTAATGAACCACACTTCACTATCTTGCAATCTGATGGATGAATTTAGTTTTGGTAGATACCAGGAGAACACTACCTTCATAGCTATAAATTGTGGTAGAAGAGAGATGGTAGAGGAGAGATGATAGCAGCCACAAAGTAGTAGACCACACAAAATCACAGAGCAGGGCCGTCAAGTGCTGAAGTGCAGAAAAATGTCCTTGTCCCTGTGGCATCACTCACAACAGAGGTCCAAACTGCCTCTGGAGTGAAACATCAGCACAAGAACTGTGTTCCAGGAGCTTCATGAAATGGGTTTCCATGGTTGAATCAAGGATGACTAAGCGCAGTGCCAAGTGTTGGCTGGAGTGAGGTAAAGCAAAGGTTTCTGGGGCAGTATGAATGTGGGGTAATGAACCACACTTACTAGCTGGCAGTCTGATGGTTGAATTTAGGTTTGGCAGATGCCAGGAGAACAGCACCTTCTGGAGTGTAAAATGTGGTAGAGGATAGATGATGGCAGGGTTTAGGTGCATCAGGAGCTTCATGAAATGGCTTTCCATGGCTGAGTCTAGGATGACTAAGCACAATGCCAAGTGTCGGCTGTAGAGGTGTAAAGCAAAGGTTTCTGGGGCAGTGCGAACATGGAGTAATGAACCACACTTCACTATCTGGAAGTCTGATGGTTGAATTTAGGTTTGGCAGATGCCAGGAGAACAGCACCTTCTGGAGTGTAAAATGTGGTAGAGGAAAGATGATGGCAGGGTTTAGGTGCATCAGGGGCTTCATGAAATGGGGTACCATGGCCAAGTCTAGGATGACTAAGTGCAATGCCAACTGTCGGCTGGAGTGAGGTAAAGCATGCGGCCTTTGGTCTCTAGGGCAGTGCAAATGTGCAGTAATGAATCATACTTTACCATCTGGCAGTCTCATGGATGAATTTAGGTTTGGTAGGTGCCAGAAGATCACTACCTTCTGGAGTGTAAAATGTGGAGGTTGTTGAGAGATGATGGCAGGGTTTGGGATAGGCCCCTTTGGTTCCATTGAAGGGTCTTGTTAATGTTACAGCAGACAAGGACATCTGAAATAATTGCGACCTTCGTTTTGGGGAAGGTCCCTTTTGTGTTCCTACATTAATGTGCCCCCGCCTATAAAGATGTTTAGGAATTTTAGTGGTCTGCACAGAGTCCTGACCTCAACCCTACTGGACAACTTTGAGATGAATTGGAACAGCTGACAGTGAGACAGATCTTCTAGCGTAATATCAGTGCTTGACCTCACAAATACTCTTTCTGCTGAGTCGGTACAAATTCCCACAGACACATTCCACTCCAAAATCTTGTGGAAAGAAGACTGGATACTATTATAGGGGGCGACTAGCTCCATATTAATGTCCATGGCTTTGGAATGGGATGTCCAACAAGCTCATATACAGTAGGTGTGGTGATCACGTGTTCACAAACACCTGGCCATTTGGTATATGTGGTAACATTTAAGGCCAATTCTGACAAACCAAATGTAGTGCGTCTTGATAGCATAAACTGCCACATCAAGATATGCTGCCAGGCTGGTACAGATATGTGGTGGCACCTGAGGCCATTTCTGACACACTCCAGGACGCAAATGAAAGGGTAGATCAGCTCAATAGAGTAAAGTGCCTCACAAAGACATGGTGTTTTTAGAATTAGGGTTATGGTACAGAAACAGGAAGGGCACAAAAGTTCGGAATTAGAGCAAGAAAAAAGTAAAGAGGAATACAATTACAAAATGCTATAAGAAAGCCGTGAGTAAACAACACAACGGATGATACCTAAGATATTAAAACACCCACAAAAATGATTGTCTGTGAAAAAGAAGTTTGCTGTGTTAGCCCTTCAGTCAGACCACTGAAAAGAATAGCATTTTGGAGAATGATAAAGAGCGATGAGTAGTGAAGAACCAAATGCTCAAATTAGTTTTAGAGCCAAATACTCAAGAACATTTGACACCTAATGGCTATTCTTTTGATGTCCAATTCTGATCTACCAATTCTGGAGGACCCCTGCCCTGACCTGAGCTGTGAACCGCTGCAAAGTAAACCCACCGGGGCAGATCTGCCTTACTAAAAGATGCACACTCGTTAGATTTTGATTTTTTTTTTTTTTTACATTAGTACATTCGTGGACTGACGTAACGGCTTCATTTGGGACCAGCCACTGGTCAAATTGACTGCATGTCGGTTACAAAGTGTACGGGTCATTTCATTTGAGGCTCTGTGACAGGTCACCAATAGGCAATGCTTTAACTGTCCATACAGGGCAGCACAAACAAACATTCACATCTTGGCGGCCGCACTCTGGGTCCTTGTAAGGCAGTGTGTCTCAACCACCAGAGGGTCCTGGATTGCTTTCGCTGGTTCGTGAGTGGGTCTAACCCTAACCCTATCCCTAATTCTAACCCTAACCCTAATTGTTTCTCAACTACTGGGTGTGACCTGGGTTATCATAGATGGGTCAAGGGTTGCCGTCGTGAGTCATTTGTGAGTCAAAGTGGGTCGACTAAGCAATTGGCAGCACGGTGTGAAATGTTTTGTGAGGGTGTTTTACAAAAGGGAACCCCCCCCAATCATGCTCATTTCGCCAAAGGGGCTAGTTTGAAATTAATGCTAGTGGGTTGTCAATGAATTTCAAAAGGCAAACCTGGGGTGTGAAGGTTAAAAAGCGGTGATGTAAGGAGGTTGAGGGGAGCCAAATGCACAAGAATTAGCCACATGGAGCGGCGCCAATCAAAACACCTTACAAGGCCCTCCAAGAGTCAGAAAACAAACGAGACCCTGTGAAGTAATAATAATAAGAAGAAGAAGAAGAGGAAGAAGAAGAATTGCAAAAGATTTATTACTATGGCTAGTTTTGGCAATTTCTAAAACATTATTACAGCATTATAATAATTTTCCTCTGACTCTCAGGTCGGCCATAACTCGGCATATGTGTGGTATACAGAGACTTCAGAATTTAAGGGGGCAAAACAGTTCCCCCCGCACTCCCTCCATTCTAATTTTCATTTGTACTTGTGCATATTTTCCCCTTTAACTGACAATATTTGTATTCAATAAATTGTGCAAACACCACAGGAAAGTGAATAGTGAATTAAAAATAAAAAAAATAGACGTGTTTACCCTACAGTGGACTGGTGCCCTGTCCAGGGATTCTTTTTGCCTTGGGCCCAAAGCTTGCCTGGCTTAGGCTTTATACTTCTGGTGACTCTGCTATGGTCTGGAATGTGCACGGATAGAAATGCAACTTAAATATTTCTTCTAAATGCAGCACTCGTACTGCTAAAGACTCCACAAAACATTCAAACATCCCATCAGAAAATCCATCAGCAGGTCTTTATAGGGTGGCACAGTGGAGCAGTGGGTAGCGCTGCTGCCTCGCAGTAAGGAGACCTGAGTTTGCTTCCCGGGTCCTCCCTGTGTGGAGTTTGCATGTTCTCCCCGTGTCTGCGTGGGTTTCCTCTCACAGTCCAAAGACATGCAGGTTAGATGCATTAGCGATCCTAAATTGTCACTAGTGTGTGTGTGTGTGTGTGTGTGTGCCCTGCAGTGGGCTGGCGCCCTGCCTGGTGTTTGTTTCCTGTGTTGGCTGGGATTGGCTCCAGTGGACCCCCATGACCCTGTATTTAGGATATAGCGGATTGGATAATGGATTGATGGATGGTTCTTTACAGGTTTGTCCCTCGACCCGAGAGGTCATGAGGTGACAGCGATGTGAGCATGAATCGTTTCCAGCACAGCTCGGTAGACAGCATAAGTCAACAAAACATTTTCCCTGGTGGTGATATTTGAATCTCGCGTCAGTCTGCTGTTTCTTCTGTGACTACACCTTCTCCCTACCTGATCTGGAAGAGGTGAGTGGGCTCTAGCTGAGTTCAGCCATTGATGGGTTCAAAAATCACCTCACCCTGCAGAACTAAAAAGTTAGAGGTGAGGAAGTGTGAATCACAAACTCTTCAGATTTATCTGTTCTTGTTTCCCAGCAGTGCGTAATCGACCCAAAAAATGATTTTATGTTTCGCTTTGCTCAGCCGGAAGCATTTGATTCTTTTTTTTTTTTATTTTTTAAATTCCCACTAATGCCTACTAATGAACATTAATGCTTCCATGGAGTCTGTTGCCAGCTTAACCCCTCAGCACGCCGAGGTCACCGCTGATGACAGCACTAATTAATTGAGTGGCCGACCTCTAGCTGCAGATTGAAGAAGCATTCTGTTGGCCAGCTCATCCCCCCAGCCTCTGTGTCTCTGTGATTGACTGGAAGAGGACCTTCTCATTCTCATTTAGGAAAAAGAAATGCACACCCCAGTGGTCTTAGTAACTGAAACTTCCGAGAAGATTCCTGTTGGAGGATTACAATCATCTATCTATTTATCTATCAATTGACCTGTTGTTCATTTTCACTTCACCAACGTCAATGCCCATCAATGTCAGTGAGCATCGCGCCACCTCAAGCCACATGGCGTGTTAGGAGCCAGCAGTGGTGGAGCGAGGCTTTAGAACCGAAGGGAGCAAGTTCATGAATCATACCCCCTCCAGCCCCCTGAATGCATGACCAGAAAGCAACATACACACATTCTAAGTACCCTAGTACAATCTCATTAGACCACCCTGGGGAGACTTTGACAATAAAATCTCTTTTGGTTCATCAGTGTCAAGAAAGCCAAATTACTGTAAATCTATCTATCTATCTATCTATCTATCTATCTATCTATCTATCTATCTATCTATCTATCTATCTATCTATCTATCAATTATTTAGTGCCTTTCACATCTATCTATCTATCTATCTATCTATCTATCTATCTATCTATCTATCTATCTATCTATCTATCTATCTATCTATCTATCTATCATATGCCACTTATCCACGTCCATGTTTGGGGAATAGCCTGATCACAGAAGCCCAGACATCCCATTTCTTTGCCACCTCCTCCATGAGGATACTGAGGACCCCCCATAATCTCTCCATTGTGAGGAAGTCTGGAGTGGCGAGAGAAGTACGTAAGAGTTGTACAAGATATGAACTAGGGAAGTGTGACCGTGGTGAGGTCTGCGGTAGGAGTGAGGGAGGTGGGATTACATCAGGGATCAGCTCTGAGCCCTTTCTTATGTGCAATGGTGTTGGACAGGTTGACAGACGAGATTAGACAGGAGTCCCCATGGACTGTGATGTTTGCTGATGACATTGTGATCTGTAGTGATAGTAGGGAGCAGGTTGAGGAGACCCTGGAGAGGTGAAGATATGAGAGGAGAGGAATGAAGGTCAGTAGGACCACCAAGACAGAATACATGTGTGTGAATGAGAGGGAGGTCAGTGGAATGGTGAGGATGAGGGAGTAGAGTTGGCAAAGGTGGATGAGTTTAAATACTTGGGAAGAGAACTGAAGAAGAGAGTGCAGGCAGGGTGGAATAGGTGGAGAAGAGTGTCAGGAGTGATTGGTGACAGACGAGTATCAGCAAGAGTGAAAGGGAAGGTCTACAGGATGGTAGTGAGACCAGCTATGTTATATGGGCTGGAGATGGTGGCACAGGAGATAGAGCTGGAAGTGGCAGAGTTAAAGATGCTAAGATTTGCACTGTGTGTGACGAGGATGGGTAGGATTAGAAATGACAACATTAGAGGGTCTGCTCAGGTGGGACGGTTGGGAGACAGAGTTAGAGAGGTGAGATTGCGTTGGTTTGGACATGTGCAGAGGAGAGATGATGGGTATAATGAGAGAAGGGTAGTAAGGATAGAGCTGTCAGGCAAGAGGAACAGAGGAAGGGCTAAGAGGAAGTTTATGGATGTGGTGAGAAAGGACATGCAGGTGATGGGTGTGACAGAGCAAGATGATGAGGACAGGAAAATATTGAAGAAGATGATCTGCTTTGGCAACCCCTAATGGGAGCAGCTGAAAGAAGAAGAAGAAGAAGAAGAAGAAGAGAACTTCCAAAGGGTGAATCCTTTTAATAGACACTGCATGTTTTGCCCACCTTACCCTGCCAAATAGCTGAACTTGTGCTGCCCACCCTACTAACATAAAGCACCACCACTCCAGAAGGTCCACAAGGTAAATTTGTATCTTTTCTGTTTTTGCCTACTTGTCCAGAAGCCTGCATGCCGACATGGAAGTCCTCAGAATCCAGCTGGCTTTCAACCACCAGGCCTCAAGCCAACATGCTGGTCACTCCGAAGCACGCCGAAGGCAGAACAAAATCTGTGCCCCACCACCCCTAATGAGTTCTCTGCATCTGCTCGGTGACACTCAGTGACAGGTTGACGTTTGGAATTTTATGAAGAGCCACAGCCACCTATAGTGGCCTTCCCGCTGGCAGCTGCCTGATTTGTGTGTGACGTAACCCCCCGCTAATCCAGCCGTCTGCTTCCTAGTTGATAATCTCTCTGCTTGGCTATAGGTGGTGAGGACACTTTCACTCAGATTCATGCCCACCGCACTGCCTGGCCTAGGGATGGCTGGCTGGCAGAGCTTTACAGCATGCAAGCTCAAAAGCAAGGATCAGAAACTCTGAGTGGCTCCTCTCTGAGCCTGGCGGAGTGTGCCAACCACTTGGCAAGATACCGGTCTGTGCCTTCTGGTTTTTACTTTTATGAAGGCAAATTGTGCCTGTTGGGTATGGATGACATTCTAGTGTGCCAGTTACATTGGTACCCCTGCAGGGGACTCGTTTATAACTCTTGTGTACGCACAGAAGGAGGCTCAAAGTGTATGAACGCAACTTCCCACACAAACGCCGGGTTTTATAAAAGAAAATTTGACTGGTGAACATTCGTCGATATTAATAATAATAATAATAATAATAATAATTCTTTTCATTTATATCGAGCTTTCCTCACTACTCAAAGCTCTTTAGTGAGTGGAGAACCACTTCAATCACCACTAATGTGTGGCATCCATCTGGATGATGTGACGGCAGCCATTTTGGCCAGTGAGTTCACCACATAGGGGCTGTTAGATGGTGAAGGGGTGAGAGAGAGAGAGAGAGAGAGAGAGAAACAGACAGGGAATGATTAGGAGGCCATGATGGGCAATTTAGCCTGGACATAGGGATACACCCTGCACTTTACAAAAGATGCCCAGGGGTCTTTTATGTCAGCACCTCAGTTTTAGGTCTCATCTGAAGTACGGTGCCATATTTACAGCACAGTGTCCCTGTCACTGAACTGGGGTATATTGGGATCCACATTCGGCCCACAGTAAGCGGCTCCTGCTGGCCTCGGAAACATCTCTTCCAGCAGTAGCCCACGCGTTCTCCAGATGGTGTGAAGGACGTCACATATACTTATGCAGCCGGGATGCCCTTTGGATGGAAGTATGATGTGCACGGGGCATTATCTCCTCTGGAGTGCTAGTTGACAGCGAACCTAGGCTCAGATCAACACATGGGTGCCCACAAGGCATGCCGGGTATTGTAGTCCCAGGGGACAGCCTTGCTGGATCACGTGGAGGCCACCAGGTGGAGCTGCGGGATTTGTAAGTCCCTACCCCATAGGTCTTCAAACTCACCCGCAAGTGCTTCAGAGCAGCAGCATCATGTCACAGGAAGGACTACTAATCGGGGATTAGATGAAAGGAGCTGCCTGCCTCACAATGATGAGTCACAGTTGGGAGGCAGCGGGCAGCACGCACTGGAGGAGAGAGAACCTAAAACTCTGTATATCGCCTGTAACTGTAATTGTATTGGTCTGAGTGGATTAAAATTCCTTTATTTTAGGGCCGAAGTTTTGTTTGGTTGTGTGTGTCTGTGGTTTGGGGGCTCGGTGGCGCCCCCTACTGTTCACAATGCACTCCCATCTAAATACCGAACCTTGGATACGCAACATTTTGGAGAAACTGGGAAATGACGACACCCTTGATCAAGTTGAGAAATGCAGTCTAACCAGCTAAATGACAAGTCGCACGTATAATAATTCATATCACCGAGATGTTGTTATGATGTATGTTGACGTGACAAACACATTAAAGCTCACAAATGATGAATATGGTGCACAGGCTGCGTTTTAGTTCTCTTTTAAGAGGGATAATGCTGCGTATTTGAACTGAAGGACTTTTTTTGTTTTTTTCGTCAATTTATATCAACTCTCTGGGAAATGGACAACCGATCAGGAGTATCTCTGCCAAGCTTCACTCCAGTATGGCGGCTGTGCTGGAAGCCATTAACTGACCGACGAGGCATTACATTCAGGTGCAACATCTGGAAATCAATCAATCCTCTGGAAGATCATCGACAAGTGAAGAAGATTTCAATCTACTGCAGAGCAGAAAACAATATGGAGTCTCTAATAAAACATCACAGGACCTACAGGTAGTGTCCAAGTGTCAAAGTCTACCATGAGACTCCACAAATGAGATTGGCGTAGGAGGTGGTCCAGGGGGACATCTGGGCAAGACTACACTGAGCCCAGAACCTCTAGAACAATGTGCTCTGAACAAATGAGGCAAAGGAAAGTTATGTGGCCACAGTACCAGAAGACATGACTGGTGAAAACTAAAGACGGCAGGTCACCAGAAGAACCTGAGAGCTTCTGATGAGCATGAGGGAGAAATGTGACAGGTCCTGGACAGCCCACCCTCATGGAGTTCACTAGGAACTCCACATTGTACCGGAATGTGCTTGAGGTTAACATGAGACCATCTGACAGAAGACTGAAGTGCAAGTGACAGTGGACCTTGCAACATTTCAGGGACCCAAAACACACAAGGAAATCCATCAAGGAAAGGCGGAGAACAAATAAGTGGAGAGTTGTCAACGCACGGAACTGAATCCAATCAAGACACTGTGGGGGGATTTGAAATGGGCTGTGCATGCAAGACCACCCCCCACCCCCCCCAAACATCACACAGCTGGAAGAATTCTGCATGGAGGAGTGGGGGCAACGCTCAACAAGTCAATGTAGGAGACCACTGGACAGCTATAGGAAACGCAGACTTGAGGGGGTGATAACAGTCATGACAGCCTTTGGTACTTTTATCCCAGATGTTCATTTTTTGTTGAGTAAATTATTGCAAAGCTAATTTTTATTCATTTTTTACAATAACATCGTATTTATCTAAAAATCTTGATATGTCTACATATACAAAAATGGGGTGTACTTACTTTTGATCTATCTATCCTGCCTACTACACTAAAATAAAAAATATCTATCTATTATATAGTGCCTTTCACATCTATCTATCTATCTATCTATCTATCTATCTATCTATCTATCTATCTATCTATCTATCTATCTATCTATCTATCTATCTATCTATCTATCTATCTATCTATCTATCATATAGTGCCTTTCACATATATTTCTATTAGTGAGTGCCTTTTCCATATACTTAACTATGATATAGTGCCTTTCACTATCTATCTAATGTGAGGTGGTCTATCTAATAAGATGTGGTCCCTTATAATCGGTTCTGCCCAGAAAACAGAAGAGGAAGAAAGAATCCTGCAAAGTGAATTATACATTAAAACTATTGTAGCAGAGGCACATACTGAGCTCATGACCATGGCTGGTCGTTTTCTGGGTGGGTCTCCTTATCAAAGTGGAATAGCCACCTAGGCTTAAACCTCTGGGCACTGGGGGAGTGACCAAAGTCTCTAAGTCCTGGGATAGCCGCTCGATGTTTGCTAACACAGATCGGAGGGATCTTCTGAGGGCACCGACATAGAAAGCCGAGTGAGGTGAAGCAAAGTGTGAGCCAGACTGGCTGGCCCAGTTATGAGGACAGCTTTACTGGCCAGGAAAATCCCATTGACAGGCCTGCCAGGTGAGCAGATGGCCGGGGGCAGGTGATGAAGAAGTGGGGGCTGACTGGCACTTAGTGGATAGGAAAGACATTATTTTAATCATACACAGTATCAGGATAAATTGGAAGGTGGAGATTAGATCATTGCTCACACACAATCCCATACTTGTCAGAGCTTCTATTCTATTCTATTATGGGGTGGCAGAGGTCAGTGCCACTGTCTCTCAGATCTGGTGTCCTGGGTTCAAATTGTGTGTCTGTTCATTGTCTGGGCTGAGGTTGCATGTTCCCCCAGGGTCTCTGTGCGTGTCATTTCCTCCATCACGTCAGATTCAATTCATTACTTCGTCTCCATCCACACCTTCACTTCCTACCCATCTTATTCAATTCAGGGTTGAAGGAATTCAGAGCTTAATCTGGCAAGATTGGGTACAAGGTGGACACCAACCTGGGATAACATGTCAGCCATCATGGGGCTCATGCATGTGTCAAATTAAATCACAGCTGAATATGTTTGAGAAAAACAAATGCCAGGGCAGTATGGTGGAGCAGTAGGCAGTGCTGCCAGCTCACAATTCCAGTGTCCTGGGTACAACTCCTGTCTGAAAACACTGCCCCCCATCCTCCCCACCCCCCATGAGACCACAAGTGTTTCCTCCATGTTTTCCTGTTTTCATCCCAAAGACATGCAGGTTTGGTTAATTGGTGCCTTTAAACGGGTCCTGCAATGAACTGGCACTCCATCCAGGGTTGGTGTTCACCTGCCTTTAACTGTCCCAGGATAAGCTTTACCTCCTGGCCTCCAAACAGAAGGAAATGGGGTTGAGAATTCAGGTTATGTTACGTTAATAAGCGTTATAATATTTCATGTCCTGACATCTTATACTGTGATGTCATTTTATGTCAAGTCTTGATATGTTATTTCCTGTCATAAGAATATTAGAAATCTGACAAACGAGAGGAGGCCATTGAGTCCATCAGGCTTGTTTATTTAACTCATGTCCGAGCTGTCCCAATGGCTCGTCCACACCCTCCTTAAAGCTCCTCAAGGTTTCAACGGTGTCATGTCATCGTATGTTGTCATTTCATGTCATGTCTTGTTATGTTACTTGGTTTTATGGTATGTCAGGTTATGTTATTTCATGGCATTACATTATGTGATATGCTGTTGTTTCCTGTAATAGCATGTTATTTCATATTACGGCAGGTTATGTCATGTCTTGTTATTTAAAACTGTGACAATTTATGTTGTCATTTCAAATCATATCTTGTTATGTTATCTCATGGTATGGCAAATGATTTTTTTTACATAATGTCTTATGATTTTCATGTCATAAT
This sequence comes from Polypterus senegalus, assembly GCF_016835505.1. Taxonomy (NCBI): domain Eukaryota; kingdom Metazoa; phylum Chordata; class Cladistia; order Polypteriformes; family Polypteridae; genus Polypterus; species Polypterus senegalus. The sequence goes on along the minus strand of NC_053167.1, from coordinate 135,754,865 downwards.
ATCATATTTTTTGTCAGGTCATGTTATGTTATGGAATGTCATCACATGTTATGAAATGTTGTCTTCTCATATCGTTCTTTCATATCACGATGTGCTATGCTAATACATCATTTCATGTCATGTCTTGATATGTTATATCATGCCATGACAAATTGTTAATTCACGTCATGATATGAAATGTTTTGTCATGACATTTTATGATATGGTATGTAATGCTGTGTTATTTCAAGTCACCACACGTTATGAAGTGTTGACTTCTCATATCACGTGTTGTTATGTGATATCATTTCATGTCATGTCTCGATAACGCTATGACATATTTTCAAGTCATGTCTTGTTATTTGATATAATGTGATTATTTCCTATATGTCATGATATGATATGTTTTGGTCATGTCACAACCTTTTATGTAATTTCATGTTTAGCCATGACATGTCGCAGCATACCATGTCGTGTTTAGGGTTAAGGCCTGCCAGGCAGTGCTCTGGTTATTGTCACTTTCTACCAGGATTCGTGGCTGTGAAACTATGTACAGTGACAGCTGCGGATTTTACAAGCATGTTGGTATTCTTACGGCCACTGAGAGACTGGCACCCCGCATGCCCACAGTTATCTTCAGTGCCTGAGATGCGCTACACCCCTTGGATTAAGAAGATCTGAGAATGTTGGTTTGCCTTAAACTCTTTCTCCAGTGGGTCTTTGGTTACCGCTGCTACTTAGCAGCTTCAGGACATCCATTCAAACCCCACCCTGTATGAATGTGCACACTGGCGATCAGCTCACAAGAGGAGTGCACATTAGCGATGATGCCAGGCTCGTCTAATGTGTCTGTGTGTGACTCTATTACGGACTGCCACCCCATCTGTTGTTGTGCCCCAAGCTACCGGGACAGACATGGAATACAATTAATAGCCGGAATTATTTTAATCAACTTAACACATGAATATTTCTGCTGGGGTCCAATCCACAAAAACAAGGGGAGAAGGTAAATAACCAGCTGTATAAACTACAAAGCTGACATCACAAAATTTACTTTTTTCCAGCGTTTGTTTTATTCCAACCAAAATATTCCGTTGACATTGTAAATCCAGTTTGGCCTCATTCTGAGAACCAAATTATCAAAAAATCGCCTGATTTTTCAAAAAGTTAATTTTTCCTTAAAAAAATTGTAATCACTTCAAGATGTTTCTTCAGTCGGAAGCCCAACTCTCAAAAACAGCTGGAGCAAGTGCCATCCAGTCAGCGGTTCACTTCACACACCGCAGCCTTGTCTTTCACGTCCGGACATCCATTTGGTTTGGAAGTATTATATAGTGCCTTTCCTATCTATCTATCTATCTATCTGTATTATATAGTGCCTTTCAATTATCTATCTATCTATCTGTTATATAGTGCCTTTTAATTATCTATCTATCTATTTGTTATATAGTGCCTTTCACATCTATCTATCTGTTATATAGTGCCTTTCAATTATCTATCTATCTATCTGTTATATAGTGCCTTTCAATTATCTATCTATCTATCTATCTGTTATATAGTGCCTTTCAATTATCTATCTATCTATCTGTTATATAGTGCCTTTTAATTATCTATCTATCTATCTATCTGTTATATAGTGCATTTCAATTATCTATCTATCTATCTATCTATCTATCTATCTGTTATATAGTGCCTTTCAATTATCTATCTATCTATCTATCTATCTATCTATCTATCTATCTATCTGTTATATAGTGCCTTTTGATTATCTATCTGTTATATAGTGCCTTTCACATCTATCTATCTGTTATATAGTGCCTTTTAATTATCTATCTGTTATATAGTGCCTTTCACATCTATCTATCTGTTATATAGTGCCTTTTAATTATCTATCTAAAGACTTTTTGTGTATTTGTTCTCAGTGTCTCAGCTCTACATTTTGTCCCATTTAAAGTTTTATGATCAACATTTCAGTGCACCCACAGCTGTTGATTTGATCAAATTGTGTTTTGCACATACGAATGCGGATCTTGAGACGGAGTTCATTCGTTCACTCCTCGTATTCCAGGGTTTTTGTTTTTTTTTTCCATCAGAAGACTGACACGGAGACAATCACTTTTTTATTTTTCTTTCTTTTTCTGTCTGACAGTTCAAACGCCCGATACGTGCGCTGAGGTTGAGTGTGTGTTGGAGTTTAAGTGGAGCAAAAGTCATTCGTGTGTTTCTGCAGACCGAGGCCAGATGTCGAGCATATGTCTTCCTGGCAAACCTGTAGCCCTCTGTCTGACCTGAGAAGCTTAGCGGCAACAATGATCGACACACAAGAGGAGGCTGAAGGGGGGCTGAGGAGGAGGAGGAAGAGGACGGTAGACGGAGGTGTGGAGCTGAAGGTGTGGAGTGTAAGCGTCAGAACTCGGACTGAGCACGTTGTGTCGCGGGCCTTAATCTCGGCTCGTGCTGCAACTTCAACAAGAATAGTCCTGCTGTAGACCACCAGCAGCAAATCCAAAGCCATCCTCCAGCCACAGGACCCTACATCGCCGTTTAAGGGGACTGGCTTTGGCAACGGAACATTTAAAATAGAGCTGATCAATCACAAAGTGACATCCAGAAATATCTCCATGGTGAACCATTTGAACCAGGAGTCTCTGGGTAACATCCAGAGATGTCTTCATGATGCCCCATTTAAACCAGGGGTCTCCCAAAGCTAATGAAACACAAAGTGACAGCCAGTGATGTCCCCACGGTGCAGCAAAAACAGGTCAATAATTAAGAAAAGGGTTAGAATGAAAACCTGCAGCCACTGTGGCCCACCAGGACCGGAGTTTGAGACCCCTGGTGTAAGGCATGGCCAAGGGTGTA